>NC_045455.1:91358161-91450328 GCF_002776525.5 Piliocolobus tephrosceles
GCAGTGGCCGGATCTCAGCTCATTGCAAGCTCCGCCTCCCGGGTTTACGCCATTCTCCTGCCTCAGCCTCCTGAGTAGCTGGGACTACAGGCGCCCGCCACCTCACCCGGCTAGTTTTTTGTATTTTTTAGTAGAGACGGGGTTTCACCGTGTTAGCCAGGATGGTCTCGATCTCCTGATCTCGTGATCCGCCCGTCTCGGCCTCCCAAGTGCTGGGATTACAGGCTTGAGCCACCGCGCCCGGCCAGAAGTACACATTTCTATCTTAAAAAGAAAATGGCTTTCAATCATTTTCAAAGTTTTACAAGTGCTTTATCAGTTTCAGAATACTGCAGTTAAGAAACATTAAGATTTTTCGCCAGGCACAGTGACTCAAGCCTATAATCCCAGCACTTTGGGAGGCTGAGGCTGGGTGGATCACCTGAGGTCAGGAGTTCGAGACCAGCCAGGCCAACACAGTGAAAACCCGTCTCTACTAAAAATACAAAAATAAGCCAGGCACGATGGCAGGTGCCTGTAGTCCCAGCTATTCGGGAGGCTGAGGCAGGAGAATTGCTTGAATCTGGGAGGTGGAAGCTGCAGTGAGACGAGATTGCACTCCAGCCTTGGAGAGATAGAAAAGAGAAAAGAAACATTAAGATTTTCCAACAGCTGGCCAGGCGTGGTGGTGGCTCACGCCTCTAATCCCAGCACTTTGGGAAGCTGAGGCGGGCAGATCACGAGGTCAGGAGATCAAGACCATCCTGACTAACACAGTGAAACCCTGTCTCTATTAAAAATATAAAAAATCAGCCGGGCGTGGTGGCGGGCGCCTGTAGTCTCAGCTACTCAGGAGGCTGAGGCAGGAGAATGGCGTGAACCCGGGAGACGGAGCTTGCAGTGAGCCGAGATCACGCCACTGCACTCCAGTCTGGGTGACACAGTAAGACTCCGTCTCAGAAAAAAAAAAAAAAAAAAAAAGGTTTTCCAACAACCTTCATAGAGTATGACTTCAATTAACATCTGGTGAATAATGCCCAGTGCGCAGTATATACATTCACAGGTTAAGAAGAGATCATTTGGTCAAATGTTGATATTCAAAACAATTAGAGACAAGTCAGTCCTTGGGCATTTATGTGTGATTAGCATGCAGCCCAATCTGGCTTTTCTGCCTGATACTGGTTTTTAATTTTTATAGTTTTTGTTAAGAGACAAGGTCTCGTTCTGTCACCCAGGCTGGAGTAGAGTGGTACAATCATAGCTCACTGCAGCCGCAAAGTCCTGGGCTCAAGTGATCCTCCTGACTCAGCCTCCCAAGTAGCTGGGACTACAGGTGCAACTCACTGTCTGCCCAGGCCTGATAGTCTCTCAATCATCTTTATGCAAGCTATGCTTTGAGCAAACTGGCATCTTCAGGATTCTCCAAACTTTCTTTCCTTATGCTGTGCTCCACACTCAGAATACTCCCCACTCTCTGTCAACTCCCAGAAATGCTCCAGCCCTTCTTAGAGGCCAGCTCCTCTCTCCTGCCTCTCCTGATACCTTCCTCTCTGTGGAAACTCAATATACTTTTCTTATATATTGTGGTCTACTTTATAATGCAGGTGTGCACACACACACATGCACACGTTTATGAGTCACTCAAATTATTTATTTATTGAGATGGAGTCTCACTCTGTCGCACAGGCTGGAGCGTAGTGGATTGATCTTGGCCCAGTGCAACCACCGCCTCCTGGGTTCAAGCAATTATCTGCCTCAGCCTCCTGAGTAGCTGGGATTATAGGCACCCACCACCATGCCCATCTAATTTTTGTATTTTTTTTAGTAGAGACAGAGTTTCACCATCTTGGCCAGGCTGGTCTTGAACTCCTGACGTTGTGATCCACCCACCTCGGCCTTCCAAAGTGCTGGAATTAAAGGTATGAGCCACCTCTCCTGGCCCAAATTATTTATTTTTATGCCTCCTTTTAGCATAAAGTGCCTTGTAAATAATATGCACTAAAAAATATTCACTGAATTTAACTGAAGCGTCTCTTAATTAACTGCATAACTTTTGCTTTAATATAAATGAAAAATCATAGTACTGCTCATTACAATGTAAGTTAAATTTTATAGATGGATTATCTGAATAGTTTAGCCTGACTGTTAAAGGGCAAACACAATTCATTTAAGGTTCAACAGCTCCCTCTCACGGCCTCTGAGGGAAACTGGGTTTGTGGGCCAAGAATGGTTTCCAACTCAAATGGATTGTGCATCTGCTTTTAAAATACTGATATATTCTACTTAAGCATTAACGAAAAATTTGATTAAGGTTAAAAAACAAAAAAAGTTTTCATGAAGTCACATGTACGTAGCACTGTATTTTTGCCTTTTTCATAACTTAGAACAATGTCAACTGCATATTAGTTAGAAGTTCCAGCACTCTAACTATAAAACGAAATGCTCAGGTTTAAAATGGAACAACTTAAAACAAGGAACTAAGTAAAATACCAAAACATTAAAACACACAGGTCTCAACAAAATCCAGTTCCTGAAGCCATCATCCCAACTGTTGGTGTGTTTCATGCCAACAGGGAGAAGCCGTGTGCAGGTGGTTAAGTCTGGCTGCTGGTGAGGCCGGGTGCTCTGAGGTAGACTTCCTAAGAGAGAGGCTGGAATCTCTGCACCTCACGCAATGAGGTGAAAGACAGACAGAGCTTAAAGGTAAGTTTCAACAACCGCAGATGTCTGAATTCTCACATGCGGGCAAAGAGGTGTGGCTGGCCTGAAAACCACAGGAAGACTCCAGGGAGAGAGAGATGACAATCCTCACCCTGCCAGTCTTCACCAGCACGTTGAAATCTACGCCTGTGATTGCTCATGTGACCTCGTTGATAACAGAAGCTTTTCCTAAATACGAAATGGTTCTCTACCCTTGGATTCCCATTGCTCTATAGAACCTCTAAGCTGCCTAGGATTCCAACAAGTATTTCCAAATGTCCTTTTTTTTTTTTTTTTATAGTGGTTTTCCTCTATTTCATTTTTTAAATAAAATCTGACCTCAGAGAAGCATTTTCATTAACGATATTTATTCTAATTATAAAGTCCACACAAGAGGAAGAAAGAGAATACACTAGTAATATTCTGCTAAAGAAAGTTTTCTAGCTATTTGTCATGTGACAATAAAAATGCTTTAAAATACACATACACATAAATATTTGGCTAGGTAATGGATTTTTAAGTTCACAAACAAAATATAATTACAAAAGTATGCAGCAATTTTAACTAGCTCCACTGCTATCCAACTACACAGTATGTTATAAAACTATATACTGTTTTTCTTTTATAAATAAGAATCATACAACTTGGAGCCCCTTCTTTAGACACGTTCACTTTCCCTGAATAGCAACCAAATTCCAATATGTCTGTTGAGATCCACCCAATCAGAAACGCCTCAGTATTCTTCTGCGTCTTAAATATTTAAAATGTCCTCAAACAGACCAAGTAAGTTTTTCCCACTTTGTCATAATTTTTTCTCATGAGTGTGCACCAAATGCTTGTGAAGTAAGACACAATGTGTGATTGATAATCCACTCACATGATATGCAAAACGTTGGGACCTAAATGCTGTGATGTAATTCTTCTCACAAACAAATGTGAATAGTTAAAAATTTCAAAGAAAAATGCATCAGTTAAGTAAAATACAGGAAAAATGGCAAGTGACATGTCAATGTCAGGTGAGGCCTATGGTGCAGATCAATAAGTAACTCTGCTGAAACTTCAAACAAGCAGCCGCTTGCCTCGCCAATTAGCTGTGCCTCTGTGTCGTCATTGGCTATTAATGGATAGGCCGCTCGGGTTTTCTGAGGCCTAAATTATAATCTCAAATTAAATTATCTAAATTTTGTATTGTCTAGCTTGTTAAAGCTTTTCAGAAGCTGTGATCCACTTTAATTGGAGAAAAAGGAATTTAAAAAGATATTTCATTCATTACCTAAAAGACCTTCCTCAGATTCTTTACTTGTCTTTAGTTGGGTCCAACAGGTAAATCATGGTTACAAATAATGCTAAGATGGACAAAACTATCTTTTGTAACATTTCTATCTGTCCACCAGAAAAGATATTTTGACCTTACCACTGTGAAGTGGTTCGTAACACAGTTTAATCTACAACAGGACTTAAGTGTGTCATCTTTATGAACACATGTGCACATTTATATTAAAATGTGTTAAACTCTAAGGTTATATTCATCCAATAACAAACATACAAAACCCCAAACACTCCCAGGTTTTTTAATCACAATAAAGTATCTTAAAATGTAAGACTCTCACGAGTCTTTCCATTTTGGCTTTCCACAGGTGTAAGGTGGTTCATTTCTATTTGCTTCCAAAATAAAATCATTCCCAAGTTTGCCTTTAAATGGGTTGACCACACTAGCAGAACATTTAGTAGCAACAGTGTAGATTAATAAAAACCATGTAGGGTCTAAAATTATGCTAAGAGAAGGCCTCACTTCACAAAGGAAGAGGTCATGTCAAATACCTTGACAGAGGATATGTTCTGAAAGTCAAGAAAAGCGTGAAACTATCAAATTTGTAGTGATTATACAGTATGTTACAGAGGTAACATGGATTACGGAGTTAACATATAGATTATACGATCTGCAAATAGAGGTAGGATTTAAAGGAGAAAGGACGAGGAAGGAGAGGTAAGAACGGACTCAAGGCCCTTCTTCCCGGGGTTTTTGCACCAGCTACTCTTGAAGACAAGCTCTGGAAAGGAAAAAATATGTGTGTTGTTTTAGTGCACAGATGTGTGAAAACAGGTTAGGTGAGGTTAAATCAGAATGCCAGGCAGGGTCTATCTCATCTAAAACATAGAAACCAAAATGTATATATACCTATGTGTATATATTTTACATATACATATATATAGACACAAACATAGACGCACATACATCTCTCACATGGCCTTCAGAGCAGAATTTTAGAGCACGGAGAAAAGCTCTGCCCCAGGGATCTGGATCACACATCAGCCCCACAGTCTGGACTATGCACTGTAAAGCTCTGAGCCCTGAGTTTCAAATCCTCTGAATTCAGGTCAAGCACGTGGGCTTACATAGGCTCTGGTTCGGGTCCACCACTCACTGGCTGCATGCCCAGGCAAATTATTCTACCTCTCGGATGAGGATAAGAGCAGAATTGTGAGCATTAACTGAGTTACTGTCTCAGAGCAGTGCCTGGCACGTGTGAGCATGTGTAAACGCGTGCTGTTATTTTGGGGATTTGTTCTTTATTCGCTAACTCAGGAGTGCTCGCTCATCTACGGATGTTACCTCAGCTCTCACAGGAAGGATGTCTGCCCCCGACCCTGTCACCTCCTCCCACACCTCGGGCGCTCCTCACCACCTCCTGCCTCCCTGAGGATGCTGAGTCTGTCTTAGGCCCCGCTTGGTGTTCATCCCGCCCTCCATGGGCTCCACCATCCACTGTCATTCAGTAACTAAAACTGCATTTACTGAAGGCTGGGCACGAGCCTGGGCGGGAGCAGTGCCGTCCTGCACCAGCCCTGCGTTCTCTGCACCCTGGGATTTGTCAGGCATGTTATCGTGCAGCAGTCAGGCCTGGGGGGGCAGAGCCACCACCCTGGTGCTGAACTGGGGCACAATGCATGCCCCAGAGTGTCTCCCAGGGGCTTTGCTCTGCACAAGGACAATGGAACTTCTGGAAGAGAACACTGGGGACACGCAGCTCAGGAGGACTGAGAGCCAGGAAGACTCATGGGAGGAAGAAAGGTGGGGGAAGGAAGTGGACTGCTGGGCGGAGAAGCAGATCCAACTCAGGCCACAGGTGGAGGAGCTTCCAGGCAGGACGGACCAAGGGACTGTGAAAAGAAAATAAATCTTGGGACCCCGAAATCACTAAGCCCAAGGGAAAAGTCAAGCTGGGGTTAGAAAAACTTCCCTCCCATTCTATTCTTAAATAACAGAGCTACAAAGATGGAAAAAAAAAAAAAAAAAAAGCTACATAGCTACATACCTCCCTCACAACATGCCCACAAGGAAACCCCTCAAGATCTTTACTCTAAAACTATTCTGCTGAATTTCACTTTGGTGATGTAAATTGATAGCTTATCTTCATAGATGCAGAACAAAGAACAGAACTCAAGGTCATCAGTCTGCTCGTCTGAGGAAATGCGAATCTGATTGCTTCCTCTGCCCTACTGTTTATGTAAAAACGCAGATTCACTGAGCCAGACTAAGAACTGACTCCTCTATCCCCTCTCACATATACATTGTGTATTCAGTGAAAGGCTGATCATAGATCAAAAAATAATGCAACTGTTTATCTCTTACCTACCTATGACCTGGAAGCCCCCTCCCCACTTTGAGTTGTCCCACCTTTCAGGACAAAACCAGTGTACATCTTACCTGTATTTGACTGATGTCTCATATCTCCCTAAAATGTGTAAAACCAAGCTTTACCCTAACCACCTTGTGCACATGTTGTCAGGGCTGCCTATAAACCAAAAATAAAATTATAAGCCCCCCAACCATCCGAATGGATGTCTCCTCTCGGCCAAGGGCATTCCAAAGTTAACCCGAAAAAGTTATTTAGGCCAGGATGGAAGGGAGGTAAGACATGCCTCATTATACCCTCCTCCTTTTTGGAATTCAAAAAAAGCTGACCAGCGTTAACATCAACAGACCTTAAGTCTAAGAAGAAGCATTTACAATCTGTTCTCTCTGAAGCCTGCTACCTGTAGGCTCCATCTGTATGATAAAACTTCGGTCTCCACCACCCCTTATCATCCTAACCCAAACATTCCTTTCTATCGATTCTGGGTCTTTAGATAGTAACATAACTCTTTCAATCAATTGTCATTCAGAAAATTTTAAAATCTACCTATGATCTGGAACAATCCCACACCCTGCTTCAAGTTGTCCCATCTTTCCAGACCAAACCAATGTATGTCTTACATGTCTTTGACTGAAGTCTCATGTCTCCCTAAAATGTGTAATACTAGGCTGTAGCCCAAACACCTTGGGCACATGTTCTCAGCATCTAAGGGCTGTGTCATACTTCATGGGTCACTCATATTTGGCTCAGAATGAATCTCTTCAAATATTTTGCAGAGTGTGATTCTTTTCATTGATAGTAACCTTGGCAAAAGAAGCTTTCTAAATGGATGGAGACCTATCTCAGATACTTCTGGTTCACAGGACCGTGGCAGGAGGGTGGTCCTCCCTGCTGGACCAGCTGAGCCTCTTGCCTCCACGTGGTGATGTCTGGGATGCACTGAACTAAACGTGTCAGCTCCAGGAAGAACCAGAGCAGAGTTTAGGTGGGGACAGCAGGCTGGCTGAGGTTTTCGGGGCACCCTCAGCCAGGCCTGGCAGAGTTCTTGGGTACCCACAGCAAAGAGACCTACCCCACGTGATGGACGGCACGGCCCTGGCAGCTGAGTGCCCGCTGGCTGAGGCCACTGCTCTGCACCTCTTGTGCTTGTTCCTCATTCTGTTTGGCAAGAGCAGCCCCCAACCCCCGCACTTGGTCCCAGAGCTATGCCTCCCCCTCTTCCTTCCTCCTCGGCTGAATGGCTGTCTGCAGCCCGTGGGTCGTTCCATCAGCGAGTCATTTTCATGGACAGGAGCTGCAGAAGATAGGCCTGAGAGCCACTGCGGGAGGGGCAGTGAGGTGGGAGTACATGGGGGTGGGCAGGGAGCTGCGGGCCAAAGGTTTCCCGGGCTCTGCCAGGTGACTCACGGCAGACTCACCTCTGCCTTCCTCAGCTGTCCCAGGCCTGCTGCCTCCTCCAGTGTTCCCTTCCCTCTATATTAAACACAGCTTCAGTCCACACTCTAGATTCTTTTCTTTCTTGATCTCTCTCTCTCTCTCTCTCCCCCACTCCCGCCCTGCCTCCGCCTGCTCTCTTGCTCCCTACCTCTTATCTGAAGTCACCACCACCAAGGCCGTCCACCTGGAGAGCTGCGGAGGGGCTGGGGGCACCGCCCTCTTTCATGGTGGCCGATGATGAAGGCACTAGGAGCTGCCCGCTTGCATCTTTGAGGGGCCTTTCCTCTGACCAGAGGCTGGCCCTAAACATGTCACTCAGCAGAAGGGTGATACTCTGCACAGGACTCAGCCTCAGGGCCACCAGGCAACCGGCACAGGCCCTTGCAACGCTTGGCAGTCGGGACAGGCACTGACAGAGGTGACTGCAGTGACAGAGGCCAGCTGAGGGCCAGCAGGAAGGTCACACTCAGCCGAGGGGACACTGGACGGGAGGCCTTGTGCACAAGCTGGCCTTCAGACTGCATCCTAGAGGAGGAAAGGGGGTTCCACACGGAAGGAAGGAGAGGTGCAGGATGGGGGAGGCTGGTCCATGACAAAACTGTGACAAAGCCCAGGCAATGCCACAGCATCCTCCTTCCAGAGAGGGGCTTGTGTTTACCGCCAAGCGAGGGCGTCCTCTCCCCCTACACCATCAACGTGGCTTCCCTGCGCTCTTAGAGTGAAATCCCAGAGCAGCAGCCCTCGTCAGAAGCTGGCACAGGAACGCAAGGGCACCAGGAGCTTGGGCTGCGTGTCCAGTGCTCTCCCAGCTCCACCACGTGTAGGCTGGCCTCGCTGCAACTCAGTTCCCCAGCTATAAAATGGGACCATGGCCATGCAGGCCCCTGAGATGACTGTGGTGACCAAATCGGCTGGCACCTCCCAGAGTCAGCGCCCAGTCAACCACACCCGCGACTGTGATGAATTAGTACTTGGGCCTGCCTGGCCTGGCCTCTGTTCGCTCCTCTGCCCCACCTCATGCTCTGAGCCTCCCAGTTTGCTGAGCTCCTTTTCCAGTTTGTTCGCACATCACATTAGATGAAATGGGGACGTGCTGGAAACGTTTGTCTTGTAGCTGTCTGAAACTGTTGCTCGTTTATCCTGTGCACAGATTTTTTTTCTATCACATTTGCAATATCAAGGAGCCTCATGTTATGAAATGCTTGAGATGCCACAAATGCCCTGTATGTTTACCTGCTGATGAGTTAGTTGATCTCATGAACACTCAAGAGTGACAACTTATGAACACTGGGAATAAGAAAACTTTTAACACAAAAAACCACTAATGAACAGTGACATTTAAACTTACCCTCTATACCCTCCCGGTTATGCTTTCACACGTCAGTTATTCATCTCTCACCTAATAATAGAATGATGGTGGTTACTCACAGAGCGGCTATCTGTCCTCTGCAGCTCACACTGGAAACTGCAGGCGCATAGCAGGCACCTCCGGCGGCTCGCAGCCCAGCCGGTCTGACCCCGGCCTTTTCAGGGGATGTCTCCTATCCAGAAGCTTGGGGCCAAGCAGGGTAATTGTGTAGCAGAACAGGTGATGATTATGCAAGAAACAGTACGGTCTTTTAGAAGATCAGCTCTAAAGGTCAAGGGGGTGGACGTCTTTATTAAGAAGGGAAAAAAATGTCAGCTATGCTGCTGTGTGCAGAAAAAGGAATCCACTCCTCCATTGACAAAAATGCCCAGGCTGCATCTTGCTGAGCCTCAGATCTAGCTTTCAGGGTTGTGGCAAATCTAAAAGCACATGCATTCCTCGGGAAATGCCCCTCTATAGCTTGTGTGTTCTCTGACCCCTTTACATGACATATACCAGCTGTTCTTTACATTCTTTAAAAGACACTTTCATGAACTCAGATGTCCCCCATCCCTCTCCCACCCCGTCCCCACACCTAAAATTCATGAGTTCATCCCTTCACCAGGGAGGAAAGCTCTATAATGGCCCCTTTTCACCAAGGATTCCATATTCCCCAACGCATCCTTACAACTGTAGTTTCCATTCTCTCCCTGCATACACTCCATTTCTCCTACTTAAATGTGAGCTCCTGTCCTGGGCTTACCCTTCTAGCCACCAGGTAAGCACTATATTCCTGAGCTGCTTCTGTGGTCTAAGAAGCAAGGCAACTCTCCAATCCATTGAAGATCTCCAATTCTCGCCTCTAAGCATACAAATATCTTTTAGGAGTGTGGCTTCATAATCCACCCAGATTTAGTAAACATGGTAAAAATTTAATAATTAAAACAGTTTTGAAATGTGAGCACAATAGCCAGGCTGCCAGAGAACAGAATTTATTTGCAATTAAATGCTGATGTCATCTTCCAGCATCTGTTAACTTCTCCCCCAGACACCCAGAGAAAGCAGAGTTCTTCCAAATTAAGGACTCTCAGAAAAGTACTTACTTGGAGAAACTCTTAGATCTTTTAAAATGGAAAGCAGTGTGGCAAAGATAACCTATATGTCATGAAAAAGTAGCCGTGTAAAAGGGAACATAGATTCATTTTCAGACGTGCATCAATGAATTCATTTGATTTATTCTCAAAGACAGTAGATTGTGATGATAATAGAACAGCTAAAGTCAATAGGTTCATTTAAGCTTTCGCTGCAAATCTGATAACGGGAAGGGTGTGTGGTTCAACGTGGGGGTCTCGGGTGGTTGGCATTTTGTTATCTGAGTGTCCTTTTGCGTCTTACTAGCAGCCTAATGTCACTGTAGACTCTCCCGCGGGTTTCACGAATACTGTGACTGAACACAATTTGGATGATAACTCGTACGGAAAGTACATTTTCAGCCCTGTGTGTATGGAGCAGTCTCGGAATTGATTTAATTGATGCACTGTGCTGACCGTTCCCCCGTCGTCTTGGGGCAGGGTCTGTTGCCCACAGCCGGCTCCAGGACACCCGATGGAACTCCCAAGGAAGAAGCACCTTCATGAGGGGGTGGTCCCACCCTCCCTGAGTCCTTTCTGCACTCCTGAGAGGAGCCCCTCACCCCTGCATGGCCACAGAGCTAAGAAAACTCCTTGGTGTTCCTAAAGAACTAGAGAGCCGGGGAATAAACAAATACACTGTGGTCCATCCAACCTGGATGAGAGAAATTTAACAGTAAGTAAGCACAGTTACCACGTTAACTGTAAACACCGCTGCAGATGGTATCTGTTCAAAGTGCGCAGGTAGGTGTTGGTACAAGGACCAGGATTTCACACTTGACTCTTCATGGACGGATGTCTGCAGAGTAGGATTTTGTGTATCTGCTTTTAAATTCATCTTTCTAGTAACTCATCTTTCTTTATGTAATTTATGAAATAGCGATTCATGATGCTTTGGAGATTTTTTAAAGCTGCGTCTCACCAAAGACAGAGACGTGCTACCCTAGGCAGGAACGTAAGTCCCTGAACAACCTTGAGGACAGACCAAAGCCCAGGGCTGCCCACCAGGAACTAAGCAAGGAGACAAGAGTCAACTTCTATATTTAAAAGACAATCGTAATAAGTACTGTTTCTGTGTGTATGTGTATGCAGCAAGTGTACAAAACAATGCTGCGGGAGGAGGGGGCGCGTGGCTGAGAAGGGACTTCTGCCGTATTCATTCTTGTTTAATGGGTTCCGTATTTGCTGATGTACATTGTGTTTTTTTTCATGTCTCTAATATTGTATTAAACATGTGAATTAAATCAAGTATAGAACAAAAAGTATTTTAAAGTCATTACTATAATGGATAATAGCTGATGCATAACATAAAAACAAATACTTTTGCAAATATTTTGCATTAGTTTAAAAAACGGACTTTGTACAGTCCTAATACTCTGCTTCAATCTAAACTTGCTTGAAATGCATTATATCCAATTAAATTTGTATTCGTTACTACTAATATAATATGAAAAGAACTGAATACATGATGAAGATTCTAATCTTAGTTCTGTTTCTTTTAAAATCCTAGGTTTCCTTAAGAGCAAGTTGCTATCATTAAAGCCTCTACGTGCTTCCAAAGAAAAAATTACGTATTACTTGATTTGTGGCACAGAAGCCTTAATTCAAGTTCCTCACGAAGACATGCACAGCACTCTTTCCTGTGTGCACTCCATTCATTATTTGAATCCTCAATCTTTTTACCACTTTCTCTTGTAAACCTGCTGATATCTCATGGCTCAGTAATGAAATCGTTACTGGTCACACGAGCATGGGATGCTCTTCCCTCCTCAAGGAGCCGGACGAGGCTTGCGGCAGCCCTCTTCCAAGGAGACTGCAGGAACTGGTGAATTCGTGAAGCTCCTGCAGTCCGGTCAGTCCAACTGGGAGGGATGGGGAGTCTCAAAGACCAACACACTCACCCCTCTGACCACGCCTCAGGCCACCGAGGCCAATCTTGTGTTTCCTCAAGCCCAGGTGCTTTCAGACTCCACCACCACCAGCTCCTCTACTCCTTCCCCCAGTGTGTGTCACTCTGTCCCCTCTCTACGGAACGCAGGGCTAGTGTGACATTTCCCTCCTACTCAAATTCGTTTGTCAGTGCTTCTGACTCTGAACACCCCAAGGAGACACACTTTTTCATCTACCTCCTGCCTGCGAGCCCAACATAGAGACTGGTAGCTACCCGTCATTCGATACGTTCACCAGCACGGTTTTTTGAATCACGGCCATAGTGTTAGAGTGAGCTACTGAATAGGTGGATGGACACATACGTGACAATTATCTTAGACCTCTTCTTATAAATGACCTCATGTGACAGAGGTCAAAAGCTATGACACTGCTTTTTTGAAGCCCATGCCTCAAATACGCACCTGACCCCACCTTTGCCACTGCACAGTGACCTCTGGTCACCCCCTCTCAGCCACGTAAGATGTTGACACGTGGTTCACAGTGCACCGTCAACCTCTGCTCCCATCTGCCCCCTGGGTGAGTTCGATGTCTATGTGAGTGACACTGTGGCCATGCAGTCTCCTCACCTCCCATGTCCCCTTTATCTCACCATCCTTCCCACAGCCACACGCTGGCCTCATCTGAAATCACTGTCTGAATCTCTGGGGCCAGTGCTGGAGCCTCTCCCCACAGATCGCTTGCTCAACCCTCACCGCTGCTCCCTCACCTCCCAGTCCCCACCCAGTGCTCACTCTTTTTACTTCTTCAACTCATCAGGTTCTCTTCCTTCATTTCCCTCCATCTCTACAGCCATCACCGAACATCCCTGCCAGTATCCAAAACTCCTCACCCCTCCGGCTTCCCACCCAAGTCACTGGGAAGAGTGTGGTGCCCTGGTGGGTCTGTGATGGGAAACATCACCATCAGGACACAGGAGCATTCATGGGATTGACCCCAACAGACCAGCGGCCAGCCCCGCCACCCTCCCGTCTTTCCCTGGAGGCTCATTCTCCCCTCTCCATGGCCCCTCCTTAACGCAATCTCCACTCTCCTCAAACTTCCAGCCCCTCTGAGCCCCACCCCGACCTCACCTCTCTCACACCCTCCTTCTCAGAAGAAGCAGGTGTTCCCAGACAGACACTCCCTCCACCTCCACTCCTGCAACCTTCCCGTGAGACACATTATCCCCCTCATCCTGCCCTTAGCGCACAGGCGTCGCCTCCTCTCACGCCACTCACCCGCTCACCCTCAATAATGTGACACTGTTACTTTCCCTGTGTCCTTGTATATGTGACTACTTCTGCTCTACTCTAACCTTAAAATGTAATGTGGCTATGAGCCTGGGTGACATTACCTGGAGAGAGTAGGGGGTGAGAGTAGAAGAGGCCACTTGGCCAGCCTGGAAGAACTGTGTCATATCATAGTAACAGGAGCCAAGGAGGACAGGGGGCGAGGGGAGTGGACAGGGGGAAACAGAGCGCAGCAGCCAAGAACTCAGAGCAGGGAGAGGCTGAAAAACAGTGGTGCTATGTTACAACAGCCTAGGAAATAAACACTGTCCAGTCCCAAATTCACACCTCTGACCCGGGGAATCTTGCAAATTCACACCTCACCCAAGGCTCTTCCGAATTTGCATTTCTCATCCAGGGCTCTCCCGAATTCATACCTCTCACCCAGGGCTCTCCTGAATTCAAACCACTGGCCCAGAGCTCTCCAGAATTCACATCTCTAGCCCAGGGCTCTCCCGAATTCATGCCTCTGACCCAGAGCTCTCCCGAATTACACTCTAACCCAAGGCTTTCCTGAATTCACTTTCTTGAACACAAGCCTCTTCCCCCACAGGGCTTCCGCATGTCCTGTTGCTCTTCCCTGAGAATCCTTCCTGGGACCTCTTCCCCACCACTTCATAGACGGGGTCACGTTAGCAAACATCTTACGTTGTTGCTGTGTACTTGGTTTGTGGCCTGTCTTCCCCGTAGAAGGCAGGTTTGGGGGCGGCAAGGGCTGCATCTGCCCTGAAAGTCAATCCTTGTGCAGTGTCTGGAAGGTTCCTCCCCACCAAGAGCTGCCTGGCTTAGACACCTCGCCGCCCGGCACTGTCTTTCCCTGGGCTCCACACGCCTTCCATACTCTCCATCACTGGACTTTGTCACCTGCTGCTCCCTCTGAAAGCTTCTCTATCTTTGTATCAGCCTGGTTAAACTCTTCCTCACGCTCAGCTGCCCCAAGACCTACACTTCCTCAGTGAAGGCTTCCCAGCCCCCAGGCCAGGTCAGACCCTCTGTTGTCCTCTTTCAGGGCACAACGTCCGTCTCCTTTCTAGACCCCCACAGCTGAAATCTGTATTTGATTTTGTGCTCGTTTGATCAATGTCAAACCCTCCCACCAGGTTTCTTACCTCGCCGTCCTCGGTGTGAAATGCCACCCTTGTGTGGTTTTAATATGCATGTTGGTGATTACTAATGAGGGCAAAAGCACTAGTTTTCATGTTCACAGGCCAGCTCGCTTTTGACTATATTCTACTACACTGCCTGCCTTTCAGGCCTGGCAAGTTAACCATTAGCTTTGCTGCAATTCAGGCATTTGGCCAGGAATATGAACAATAACAGAGCTGCTCTGCGTAAGTATCTCCATGAGAGAAGTCTGCTATAAAGAGTGAAAAAGAAGATTTCTGAGTCTTAAAAAAATGGAGTAACAGGAACCAAATTTACTCTCTCACTGACAACAAAAGCAACCTAAATATAAGAAACACTGGTTTGCAAACATTAGATGCCAGGCCATACTTGAGCATAATCCCTGAGAGGTAGAAACAAATAGGCTGAAGGTTTGGCTTCCCCAGTTATTGCCTGGAAGGGGTTTACAGGCTGCTGCTCCGGCAGGAAGAATCCAGCCTGAGCCTGGAATGCTCCCTGACTCGAGATGGAGTTGGGAGTCCCACAAGGTCAAGGTCTGTACAACTAAAACGACCACCTGCTGTTCAGGCAAAATAAAATGAGAGATAGACCGTGTGATGGGTTGGAAGATTTAATATTGTTAATATGCCAAATCTCATCAAATTGATCTAAATATTCTACACAATGGCAATCAATATTCAAACAGGCTTTTTTTTTTTTTTTGGTAGAAAATAAGGATCTGTTTCTGAAACACATGGAAATGGAAAGTGAGTAGAATGACCAAAACAGCCTTGAAAAAAAATGGAGGACCTACAGCACCTGACTTTGAGACTTATAAAACCAGTTATCAAGATAACCAACATTAGGCCGAGTGCAGTGGCTCATGCCTGTAATCCCAGCACTTTGGGAGGTCGAGGCAGGTGGATCACTTGAAGTCAGGAGTTCGAGACCAGCCTGGCCAATGTGGCAAAACCCCATCTCTACTAACAATACAAAAAGTTAGCCTGACATGGTGGCATGTATCTGTAATCCCAGCTACTTGGGAGGCTGAAGCTTAAGAATTGCTTGAACATGGAGGCAGAGTTGCAGTGAGCCGAGACTCTGCCACTTCACTCCAGCCTGGGTGACAGAGCAACACTCCATCTCAAAAACATCTTTGGAAAACAGTTTGGTAGTTTCTAGAAAAGTTAAACATATGTACCACATGACCATTTGTACACAGATACTACCCCAGGAGAAGAGAGTGCATATTTGTCCACACACAGACCTGAAACTGAATTCCTGTAGCAGCTTTACTCATCATAGCCCACGACCAGAAACAATCCAGTGTTCATTCCCCAGTGGCTGGATGCACAATGGAATACTGCCAATATAGTTTGCCCCCTCCAGGACTCATGTTGAAATATGATCCCCAGTGGTGGAGGTGGGGCTTAGTGGGAGGTGTTTGGTTCATGGAGGGTGGATCCTTCATGAGTGGCTTGGTGCCCTCTCAAGGTAATGAGTGAGCTCTCCTCTATTAGTTCAGAAGACAGCTGGTTACTTATAGAGGCTGGCACCTCGTCCTCACGCCCTTGTTCCCTCTCTTGCCATGTGACACGCCTGCTCCCCCTTCACCTTCCACTATAATTAGAAGCTTCCTGAGGCCTCAACAGAAGCAGATGCTGGTCTGACACTTCACGCACAACGTGCAGAAGCATGAGCCAAATAAACTTCTTTATAAACTACCCAGTGTCAGGTATGTCTCTATAGCAATGCAAAATGGACCAATATAATTACTAAGCAATGAAAAGCCATGAACTAGTGATACACGGAATGACATGGATAAATCTCAAATTATGCTGAATGAAGTAAAAAGATTTCATAGTGTATGATTTCTTTTGTATAAAATTCTAGAAAATGCAAGTCACTTATAGTGATAGGAAGCATCAGTGTTTGCCCGGGAATGTGGGTACGGGGAGGGTTGGATTACAGGGGGCATGTGTGTTCTCCTTTTGGTGGTGATGAATACGGACATGGTTTTGATTGTGGTGGGTATACACAGATGTACCACAGTGTACACTTTCAATATGTGCGTTCTATGCCCCGTTATACTTTAACAAATAAAGAAAAGATAAAAATACTGTTCACAGTATTTTTAGTTGAAACTGATGGTTGTTTAAGCAGAAAAGCCATCATTCTCAAGAGCCCAGGTATTTCTATCAATCATGACTGATCCTTACAAGAGTGGTTAGAAGCCCAGGATGAATACTTGTTATTCCATTACTCGCTGTTCTTAAGAGGAATAGGGCACTGCGAACGGCAACGGGCTCTCTGAGTCACACTCTCCTGCTTACAAGCAGGTCTTACAAGTTGGGACAAGCAGCCCCTGCCAACAAGACGATCTGAGAGGGCAACTGTCAGCACAAGGATCCTTATAAGGAAGAGGGGAGCCTGAGAAAGAGACTGACCAGAAAAGCAGAGGCCAGAGGGAGGCGACTGCTGGCTCTAGAGATGGAGGAGGGGCCACAAGCCAAGGAACGCTGGCAGCCTCTTGTTAAATTATGTTTGGCCTAAAGCTGCCTCCTCACATATTTTAAGCCTGGCCTCAAGGCTTCTTGTGCATAGCTTCTTCTGCAGAGTGAACTGTAACCTCACTGATGTGTAAACATCCCATAAGCTACTCTTTTAACAAGTAGCCAAATCTCAGCCAATCAGCCAAGCACAGATGGCCAACCATTAAACTTGTTCAGATAAGGCAAGAGCCCAGCTGTGACTAACCCAGCTGTTTCTGTATGTCACTTCGTCTTCATTTTCTCAGGTCACTTTCTTTCCTCTGTCCATAAATATTATCTGACCATGTGACAGCCCCAGTTCAGTCACTCCGAACCTCTTCTGGTTCTGGAGGCTGTCTGATTTGCAAATCGGTTTTTGCCCAATTGAACTCTGAGAAATTGAATTTGCTGAAAGCCTTTCTTATCTGGCTTATCTGAGTTTTTATGCCCTTCTCACCATTCTCTATACTTTTCAAAGAGTTAGATCTTTTGTTCTCACTTGCAAACACTAGTGTTAAAACTCTAGAAGGTGGAAAGGCAAGGCGGTGGACTCTCCCTCATGGCCTCAGAAGGAAAGCAATCCTTGAGTCAGCCCAGTGAAGCCCACTTTGGACTCCTGACCCCCGAAATATGAGATAATAATCCCATTAGGTTCATGGTAACATGTTACAGCAGCACGAGGAAACTAATCCGTAACCTACCCAAAACCCTTCATTTCCTCAGAGACTCCAACACACGATTAGGGTCTGTTCTCTTCTGGAATGAGCAACCTGAGTTCTGTGTGTCTCACAGGTCCCATATCTATCTGCTCAGTTGTCTCTGCAGCTCTTCAAGCCTTTCCTGAAACAGGAAGCTCAGGCAGAGACAAGCACATGCTATCAGGGTCCAATCAGTACTCAGAATAAAAGGCCACCACTTCCTCCACGCAGTTCAAGGCAGCCTCACCCTTCCCCAGTTCTCAGGAAACATAGCTTATCTGAATTTTTATGCCCTTCTCACCATTCTCTACACTTTTCAAAGAGTTAGAGCTTTTGCTCTCATTTGCAAATCGATACATGAATTAACACAACCCCCTCTATTTCTCTGCCTTTGTAATTTTTTCAGGAGATTTTGGTAAGAAGAATCAAAGCTTTTCAGATCACAAAATTAGATTAAGCAGAGACATGAAAATGCCTATCAGATACAGATGAAATTCCATGACCTCACATTTTTATCTCAAAGGGAAAAACCCAGTCGATTTGGAGATTCCATCTGTTTTGAGCTGAAAACGTCTGCCAACTAGGGCCCCTGCCAGAGCTGACCTCTGTTATTTCCTTCCCATCTGGGCTGGATTCATTTTAAGTTATCAGCATAATCAGCTATCTAAAAATGAGTCAGAAATAATAACAAGTTCAAAAATCAAGGCCCAGTGATACTGATGTTAATGTCAAATCCAGTTAAATGGGAGTCATCACTTGGATTTGATTAAACCAAACAGGGAAAACAAAATAATCTTTGATTTACATGTGTTTAAAGATCACACCTTTTTCTTTCTAGGGAGAAAATCAGAAGATCAGCTATGTATGATAAATAATTTGAACATGCAATTTTTTGTAGTGTTACAAAAGCAAATGAGATTGGTATGTATCTTTGGGCTCTTAAGGATGCCAGGTTCCCAAACCTTGGCACTATTGACATTTTTGGACATCGTGTTTGGGGGCTGTCCTGTGTATGGCGAGATGTTTAGCTGCATCCCTGGCCTCTACCCACTAGACATCAACAGCAGCATCACACACACAATCACGACACTCAAAACCATCTCCAGACACTGCCAGATGTCCCCGGGAGGCAAAATCACCACTAGTTCAGAACGCTGAGCTTAACCAATTCACCTGTTTAAAGCAAACGCTTTGTAACACTGCACTGATGTGCTTTTAAGTTTTAATCTGCCTTTTGGCCTAAAATGTAGGGCTTGCTTGCAAGCCATTTTCTTTATGACTGCAAGGGAGAAAGAATCTATTGCCTATTGACCATTAGAATTCTACTCTTCTGTTTCCAAAAATGAGTGCTCTTTATTCCTCTGCACAGACTCCAATATTGCAGAGGTTAAAAAATAGCATTCTGTGCTCACTTTATTCTTTTCTCACCTTCATTACTCAATGATGAACAGAAAACTTCAACATTTCCCACGTGTGGTCATTAAAGACAGGCTACCAGTTGCGGATAATTAGCAGGACCTACCCAGCACTTAGAGGATCTTAGCAGCCAGGGCCTGAGGGGCACCTGCGGTCACACCGGCCAGTCCCACACACGAACCTCCTCCCCAACACCTCTGCTTCTAATAGAAAGTTCTGCCCTTGTTAAGGATGATACCTCATCCTCCAGCTTTCACCCTAAGTCTGCTCTCCGAAGCCATGGCAAGACTGTCTATTCCTCCCTCTATACAATAGCTGAAGCTCCATTAGAGAGCTGAAGCTCCATTCATTCTACATTAGATATGCTTCAAATTCTTACCAATCAACACGAGCCTACACACCATCTTTTTAATTATAGTTTTGCCACAGGTTTGGTCAAAGGTGCTTTTAGGGAGCAGTCTAAGTCCCTAATCCTTTCACAGTAGTGTTTCCTTTAGAAAATGTTTCTGAGTTGGAATTTAGAAGGCGGGAGTGTAATTTCATTTACCCCAAATTGTAAGAATGACAAGAATACCCGTCACTGGCAAGAACAGGCTCTGACGCCAACGTGTGGCAGCCACTTCATAATTCAGAAGGACATTTCATTGTAGCTCCTTGTTACTTGTCAAAAAAAAAAAAAAAAAAAAAAAAACCCACCACTTCCCAGATTTCAGGGAATCATCGCTCACCCCAGCTGGCTGTACCCGCACACATGCCTTGAACATAAGCAAATTTAATTTCCCAGACAAATCCCTTGTTGGAATATGCAATGACCTCACCCTTAGGCTGCATAAATACTGCCTGCTGTGAGCAGGGGTGGTTTACAGCTGGATGGGGAGTTTTATGGGGAAGTACCTAGAGATCCCCTTAAAAAGCAAGCCTGGATGCTTCCTCTCCCTCTAGCTAAAGGATGGGCTTTCCTAGGTAAATTCTCACTTATCCTAGCCTGTGGGTTTGAATCCGTGATCCAACAATGTCATGCAGGGGTCTGTGGGAAGGGCTGGGGCATGAACAGGCCACATGCACGTGGTATCAGGTCCTGGACCGGGAATGTCCTTGGCAGGAACTGGCATGAAGCATGTGACATCTGTGAAACAACATTACTCTTCTGAGAGGTGCGTGCTTTCGCTTATTTGCAGAGAAGCCTTATTGCTGTAAATGTGCAGACAAGGGAAATATGTTTGATGATGTGGGTAATGCATTGCTAGGAAGAACAGTACTTTAATATCACTTCCTTCAGTCACACACTAGTTAGTGGCAGATCAACTAAAACCATTAATTAAAATATCTGGTCTATGGGAAAGAAACAGTTGAAAGCCACTGCCTTGGACTACAAATGGAACTGGGCTGATCAGTGATACTCTGAGGCAGCAGTTGTGATTCTGCAGTTGCAAAGTGCCAGGCTTAGGAACCCCAGCTGCCACAGTGGGCCAAGCCTTGGGACACTCTGTCCATGACCTTTCGCCGCAGCAGGTTCATTGCTCCTTATGTGGCAACTTAGACTGTGGATTTTTTTTTTTCTTTTTCTTTGTTTTTTTGAGACAGAGTCTTGCTCTGTCGCCCAGGCTAGAGTGCAGTGGCCAGATCTCAGCTCAGTGCAAGCTCCGCCTCCCGGGTTCCCGCCATTCTCCTGCCTCAGCCTCCCGAGTAGCTGGGACTACAGGCGCTGCCACCTCGCCCGGCTAGTTTTTTTTTTTTGTATTTTTTAGTAGCGACGGAGTTTCACCGTGTTAGCCAGGATGGTCTCGATCTCCTGACCTTGTGATCCGCCTGCCTTGGCCTCCCAAAGTGCTGGGATTACAGGCCTGAGCCACCGCGCCCGGCCGACTGTGGACTTTTAAACCCATCTCTGCTGATGCTTCCAGGCTTTTCTGGAAACACAGCAGCCTGGGCCGAGCCCAGGAACATAATATGATGCTCAGAGCATGTTGGTGAAAATATGACAGGCAGCTGTCAGGGCGCAGCTGGCTTGATGGAATTCCCATGCTGCGCTGTAAACAGAGGAATAGTAGCTGAGGCTTCCTAGCGCCTGCCATGCCAGGCACTGTTGGAAGCGCTTTGCACACATGGCAGCAGCTGCCAGCAGTCCTCTATTTCGGACAGTCTAGACAGTGTTGCCCAGCATTGTGGAGCCAAACGGGGCCATGTCCCCAAGTTCCATCCAACTACAGATGTGAGTTTTCCAGGAAGCTAAGGAATCCTGGGCTGCAGGATCCCTCTGCTGCACGGCCCCTTTCAAGCCCAGGGAGGGGCTGAGCACATAGGCCACTTTGTGTCCATTCCTTAAAGAGCATCCCCAAAACTGACCCTTCAGGCCTCATCATACCTGGGACTGCCCCTGCCAACATTATTCTCTGGTCTGCGGGTGTAATGCTCCTGTAAATCACACATCAAAGATACAAAGCCTTCATTAGCCTAGATCCCTGCAGACTTCATGGAGCAGAGCCATCCACCACCACCAGCACCTGCCACCGAGCACACACACCTGCAATTATTGTGTCAAGCCACCAAAATGTTGGGCTTTATTACAGGACTTAGTATACCCCTAATGAACACATGCCTTACTTTATATAATTCTCTTATATACCTCATGTTGCTCTGAAGCACAGAGACCTAAGTACACCAGGTCACACAGCTATTAGGAACAGAGCTAGACTCAGATCTCCTGGACACGGATGGAGGCAGCAGGTCCCTGGGTTGAGAGCACATGGTTAAACTCCAGTTCTCCACTTTCTACCAAGAACCCAGACTTGAGGAGCATCCGGGAGGGTGGTTCTGGACCTCAGTCATCTCAATGCAAATGGGCCTAACTATTCTACTCACTTCCTAGGTTTTGTGAGGGTTAAATAAAATAATCCATGTAAAATATTTAGCAGAGTGCTTGGTTTGTAGTAACCATTCAACAATGGCAGTGCCAATCATTACAATAACCCCATGGTCTTCACCACTGTGTCCTCTTCCCGTTTGGGGTGGCTTTTTCCATACTGCACTGTACCAAAGCCTGAGTGAACACTCTCATTCACCACTGCTTGGCATGGAAGACTTTTCTTCTCAGAAACAACACAGAAAACAACACACTCACCCACCCCCCAACCCCAGCCCATCTGCCCCCAACTCAAAGTCTCCTTAATCTGATTTTCTACAAATGAAGGTCACTGTGGGATGATTACTCTGTCGTCCTCTTGGTGTTAGGAGCTGAGAAGTATATTTACTTCTTGAACAATTTTTCACAAATGTGCCCAATATGCATGGTGCTGGCCTTGCTATGAACATGAGTCATCAATGCATTGGAGAAAAGAAAGCAGTAACAACAAAGACAGCTGGACACTGAGGGGCTGGGGCTCACTAACTTTGCAGCATGAAGCCCAGTGAAGGATAAGTTTCTTATGACCACAACATTCCCTGTAAATTTTCAAGAAGAAAAGAGGAGCAAGAAAAGAAGTCATCTGAGAGTGTCTTCAGTTGAAAGTTTGCTTGCTTTAGACAGAGTGCAGTAAAATATGGCCTTTGCTATTTTTACTGGACTGCATACTGGTTAGACTCTAAGTCCCAAATCAGTGACTACATTCTGCAAACACATGATTTATTGCACTGAATCAGCCACAAACCACACTTACATCTCAGAGAGGGACAGGAATGTATTAAAAAGAAAAGACAGCACAGGTTCTTAGATGGGCTGCCCTTGAAGGCAATTTGAGTGATGCTGCATTCTTAACCCATCGCTTCCTCACCAGCCCTGACCAGGATCTCTGCCCTAAGCTTGAGTGCCCCTTCTCCACTCAGGGAGCTGCTGCCCTGCCTGGGACTCTGCCAAGACAATTAGCAGGTGTCTGTTTCTCCTCTGCCTGATCTTAGCCTTGAGCAGGCTTCATCTTCCTTCACTGTCTTTCTCACAAGGCCAGGGGTACACCAGGCAAATAAAACTGCAGCCAACTCACCTTTCTCTTCTTGCCACACAGGTTTCAGGATTTGTGGGGAAGACACTCAGGGTCTCATCCCAAGACTATGAATGTGTGATACTATCACAACCCACTGGCACCCACTCATATCCCATTCCCAGAAGGCATTCTCCTTTAGTTCTCCGGCCACCTTTCAACAGTCATCCGTCAACAGATGTTTACAAGCAATCAATATGTTAGGTTTTGGGTGATCACGGGAAACAAGGTAGATGTGATCCTGCTCCCTGGGCATTTACAGCTTAGTGGGGTGTACCCTTTTGTACAAGGAAGTAGGCAGTTACAGCATAGGGCAATTATGCAAGCTAAGGGACATTCTGGATCCTAGGAGAAGCCACTAAACCAGGCTGGAGAGTGTTGGATAAGACTTGCTGGAGGAAGAAGGAATAGAGCTGCTCAGGTTGGTGGAGACTGGGAAGTGGAACAGGGGAGAACATTCCAGAAAAAAGAGCAGATTCAAAGGTTCTGAAACAAGCGTGCACCCTGAGTTTAAGGAATTGAGAAATTACTATAGGGAACAGTGGAGTGTAGGAAGGAGGGGCAATGGGTAAGGAAACAGAGGGAGGGGGCCAGGGCATGCCAGTCCAGAGGCCACGCTAAGGAATTTGAGTTTTATTCTAGGGAGAATGGGGGCCATCAAAGGGTTTTAGCCAGGGATATGGTCTTATAAAACCAGAGAGTTGGCCGGGCGCGGTGGCTCAAGCCTGTAATCCCAGCACTTTGGGAGGCCGAGACGGGCGGATCACGAGATCACGAGATCGAAACCATCCTGGCTAACACAGTGAAACCCCGTCTCTACTAAAAAATATGAAAAACTAGCCGGGTGAGGTGGCGGGCACCTGTAGTCCCAGCTACTCGGGAGGCTGAGGCAGGAGAATGGCGTGAACCCGGGAGGCGGAGCTTGCAGTGAGCTGAGATCGTGCCACTGCACTCCAGCCTGGGCGACAGAGCGAGACTCTGTCTCAAAAAAAAAAAAAAAAAAAAAAACCAGAGAGTTGCATTTCATAAACTCCTCTTGGTGACAGATCATACAACTGCTGAATGTGGAAAAGTCTGAAGGCAACAACTCAGCTGGAGGTGGCTGAGGGAACCCAGCAGGGATTGGGTGGCATCTGAACAAGACGGTGGTGACCAGATGCAGGTGGGTGGGCACACTGGAGGGACTGTTTAGGTGAAACTGGTTGGCAGCTGTCTTACTCTGTTTGCGCTGCTGTAACAAAATACCATAAATCGGGTGGCTTATAAACAACAGACATTTATCTGACAGTTTCGGAGACTGGGAAGTCAAAGATCAATGCATCCACAGATTCAGTGTCTGGTGGGTGCCCACTTTCTGGCTCACAGACGGTGCCGTCTCGCTGCATCCCCACATAGTGGAAGTGACAAGACAGCTCTCTGGGGCCTCTTTTCTAAGGGCACCAACCCTGTTCATCAGGCTTGTGTCCTCACGATCTAATCACTTCCCAAGGCCTCACTTCTGACACCAACACCTTGGGGGTTAGATTTCAGCATAGGATTTTAGGGGGACACAACTTTCAGCCCATGGCAATAATGGAGAGAATAATACAAAAAACAGTGGATAGATAGGTGGAGAAGCAAGACAGCAAACTCAGGAACTGGGACGTTTCTCTGTGGGTCAGAGGAATGAGTTCAGAGTGGGGCATGTTGAGTTTGAGTTTTCCAGTATGCAGTTAGCTGCATGAGCTGGAGCAAATGATATTTAATAATACACTATTTTGGGTTGTTTTTTTTCAGTTCATACCAAGTTACTTATGTTTATGTATTCAACTTTTAAAAGATAACTTGAGTAAATCTTTTTTTTTTTTTGAGACAAAGCCTCGCTCTGTCATCCAGGCTGGAGTGCAGTGGCGCGATCCCGGCTCACTGCTACCTCTGCCTCCCGGGTTCAAGCGATTCTCCTGCCACAGCCTCCTGAGTAGCTGCGACTACAGGCGCACACTACTTCTGGCTACTTTTTGTATTTTTAGTAGAGATGGGGTTTCACCATGTTGGTCAGGCTGGTCTTGAAATCCTGACCTCATGATCTACCTGCCTCGGGCTCCCAAAGTGCTGGGATCACAGGCGTGAGCCACCGCGCCCGGCTGAGTAAATCTTAACATTAAAACACATTGTGAGACTAGAAATTTTTATAACTTTCTCACAATGATACTCTTTCTTCAGCATATGAACCATTTCGGTAAGGCCTGCTCCCGCACTGCACTCTCCCCTTAATAAAACCTACTGTCACCAAGCCAGTATTTGATCAACGATGTTGAAAAGCAGGTTTTACTAATTCTCAGACAAAGCTCCTGTTTCATAGGAGAGCTCCAAAGACTCCCACAGGCTGCACACTAGGGATGCCAAACCAAAGGATATTTTTCAACAACAGCCAATATAAAGAAGAGGGAGGAGAAAAACCCAACAGCCCGACTGAGAAACGGACAAAGGAAATGAACAGATAGTTGCAGTAAAAGAAATACAATGGCCCTGAAACATTCAGAGATCACTCAAAACAGGAGAAATGTAAAGTAAAACTATACTGAGACATCACTTCCCATCACGAGAGGAGCAAAGATGAAGGAGTTTGTTCACATGCTGCGTTGGTGAGGGCTTGGGAGACAGATTCTTTACAAAGGAGACATAAATTGGTACCATCCCCATAGAAGGAAATTCATCAACATCCCAAAATTTAATGTGCCCAAAACATTCTTCTCAGCAAATCAGTATCAATAGTTCTGACTGACTGACATGCTTGCACATGTGTGAAATGGTTTAAGTTCACAGTTATTCACAGAAGCATGGAAAAAACTGAAAGCCTATCCATAGAGATCTGGTTTATGTAATATGTTATAACCACAGAACAGAATACCATGCAGCCAAAATACCATTGAAAAGATTTAAAACAGTGAAAACAATCCAAATTTCCATCAGCAGGTGAATGAATAAACAAAATGTGGTCTGTATACATTATGGAATATTACTCAGCCTTAAAAAGGAACGAAACTGGCTGGGCGCAGTGGCTCATGCCTGTAATCCCAGCACTTTAGAAGGCCAAGGCGGGCGGATCACCTGAGGGGTCAGGAGTTCAAGACCAGCCTGGCCAACACAGTGAAAGCCCATCTCTACTAAAAAATACAAAAATTAGCCAGGCATGGTGGTAGCTGCCTGTAATCCCAGCAACTCAGGAGGCTGAGGCAGGAGAATTGCTTGAACCCAGGAGACAGAGGTTGCAGTGAACTGAGACGGTGCCACTGCACTCCAGCCTGGGTGACAGAGTCAGACTCTGTCTCAAAAAAAAAAAAAAGAAACAAAATTCTGACATATGGCACAACATACACGGGCCTTAAAAACATTACATTATGTGAAATAAGCCAGATGCTAAAGGACAAATACTGTAGAATCCGCTTACAAGTGGTACCTAGAGTAGTCAAACTCATAGAGACAGAAAGTAGAATGGTGGTTGCCAGGGGCTGGAGAGGGGAGTGCGGAATTCCAGTTGTGTGAGATAGAAAGAGTTCTGCAGGTGGATGGAGGTGAAGGTTGCACAACAATGCGAATGTGCTGAATGCTGCTGTACTGCACTCTTCAAAATGGTAAATAAAACACCAAACGCTTCCAATCCGGGGCTTTTACCTTCTAATTAGTCAACATATAATTGCATAACCAAATTCTTACTGGCAAAATCAAGTCTTTTGGAGGAAAAAAGATGCTTAATTTAGTGGCTGACTGCCTATATTGGCTAAATATAAACAAGGTTGCAAAAATAATTTTGGCAGATTCCCAGAGCTAAGAGTAATGAACATAATATTTAACCTTAGAAGTGCTTGAACTTTCCTGCAAGGAATATAACTCCGCTATCAGGGGAACTATTGATTTTTACATTATTCAAGCTACCTTTTATCCGCTGAAAATGTAAGTATTTTACAAATAGTGTGGCTCCTCATTTCCAGGTCATAGATATATTCTAACAGCCATGAAAATATTTTCTGAAATAGCACATTAGCTATCTAAATAGAGACACAACCACTGAAAGAAAACCCGCTAAATAAGACCCCAAGATTATCTATCCAATAAACTAAGAGATCTGCTTTCATTATAAATGAATGTCTCATTTTACTAAGAGGTTCAGTGTAGGTTTGAATCCTCTAGTTCATTTAAAGTATCACTTTAAAGGCAGCACACTGCCTATGGGGTAGGCCTGCCCCAGGTGGAGTAGTCACACACACACACACACACACACACACACACACACAGATATCCATTCACCTCCAAAATACCAAGATTTGAAACTTGTCAAGATTTCCCGTAATGTAAAATGATAGGTGACTGTGCTTCACTCTAAATATGCTGAACTCCCTGCACAACGAGATCCCGTGATGTTTCCAATCTGAGGAAACGACAGGCACCTGCGTCTGAGATGGAACACAACAGCAAAAACAGCCTGAAGCGACCGAGATTCCTGTGGCCAAATGACTGCTGTATGGCCCCGATGCTCTCTCTCAAGGCTAAGATCTTACAGCTAAGACATCAAAGCCAGGAGCAGCTGAAGACAACGCTGTTTCACAAAGGAGCAAACCAAAAGGATAAAGCTGAGAAATCCACGTCTCGAAACATTTTCCCAGACAGACTTTCCCAACCTTGTGCATAAAAACAGGGAGACACCATCATCCTTGCAGCTTCCTAGAGACACTAGGGGACTCATGGATAAAAGGCCAAGGGCTTGATACTTGAGAAGCATTTGGGATTCTTAGAGAAGACACGTTCCATTTGAGGCTGGTTTCTAGAAGGAGCAGAAGGGACCTTAAAAACTAATCAAAACCCTCTTCCTGCAGATAACACATGTCCATCTTTGGGAATCTGGCTCGATAAGCATTTACGCAAGACTTGCACCCAGGTCCCCCGATGCTCCTCTGGCCCATTCTGATCTGTGTCTTGTTATCTAAATAAAATTCTTAGATGCCCCAGTTTTCACGGCGCAAAGACTTTGCACAACAAAAATTACATTTTGCTTGTTTGGAATTTGGCATATAGTTTCCTTAGAAAGAGGTTGCACGATGACTAGGTCCCTGGGCCAGCCGAAATACCATGGTGTGCTAAAAACACCTGCAAACCTAACCCCCCAAAACTGCATTTATTATTCCAACTCGAAATGCCAGGAACGATGGAATGAGCGACAGCTTCACTCCCTTCTCCCCAGTGACTCCTCCAGCTCCAAATCACTGCTGATATCATGAAGGGGGGAGCTGAGGTCCGCGGGTGAGGAGAAGGGCACCTGCGGCTAATCCAGGGGACACTCGGTCCCCAGGCTGGCTTCCTCGTCCCTGTGTGTCTCTTCTCCCATCCGTCTCAGCGTATGAACCGCTGCCTGTTGTCCTCTCTTCAGTCACCATCTAGGGTTGTGACCAGCATTTTCCTCCTCTGCCCTGCTGTTGCCCTCAACACAGTCTTACATTCTTATGTTGCCTCCGTATCCTTCTGTCCTGGAAATGAACACTCAGGCAGTCTTTAAAGACTTTCCAATGATTTATGACTACCATCAATAATGGAGAAAGAACAGCCCTCTCTTCCTCTTCTTCAGCCCAGTCCCTCTTTTATTTCCTCAGACCCTGATGAAGTTCCTCTAGGAAGATGAGGCTTGAAACCCCACAGCCAGACTCACCCTGGTGTAGACACATCCAGAGCTAGGATTTCGTGAGCTGCCCTCACTGGACTGGAGGAAGACCCTCCGCTGAAAAATGGGACAGAGCCTGGATTGGGGTTGGGGTGATGCGAACATGCAGGAGACAGGTAGGAGGAAAGACGCCACAGCAGGGGAGGATCTGGGCCTCTGGCCACTGAGGCCCCACAACAGGCATTCCTGGGGTGGCCACGCCATGACACAACCTTTCCCATGATCCCCTGTGTGCACGGCCGCTCACCCTCAGCCGGATCATAAACTACTCAGGAAGAAAGGTCGGGACACATCTCGTGCCCCCGTCAGCGCTGAGTATACAGGCTGTGACTAGTCAATACTTGTTGAGAGGTTTGAACGTCCAAGCCACTCACCGTCATTACCATCTTCGGTAGCAGAGGGAAGAAAGGGCATTTCACTATGCCCACGCCTGAGGAAGTCATCAACCGCCACAACAATTGTCTTCCCTCTCTCTTTACACATTTGTGTTTGGTTGTTCTGTTCCTTAAGTTGAGGAGAGTGCATCCGAGGCGAGTATTTTGATTAAAAGCTGCTATAAAAGCAACAACTGAAGAGACCAGCTCACCTCCTGAATCTGTGCCAGATGATTTGCACAGCCAGCCAGTTACACAGATGTCTGGCTCAAATAAGGAGAAACAGGCCATTCTACCTTGCAGGGACTTGCACTCACGTTCAAAGCTGACTTTTCAAACTCTAAGTGCCGGCACCAATCCCTGTTCTAATTAAGTATGCACAGCTCTCAGAAATAGGCAGTCTTTTTTGGCTGGGATAACCGTGACTCTTCCACACAAGAATCTGTTTCTGAAAGCGCCTGTCAGGGAAAGCTGCTGGATCTTGTCCAAGCAGTGCATTCCAAACGCTTTCGTGTTCCTTGGAAAAGCTCCACCAGGTGTGCTGGAACCCTGTTCTTCAGCAGGGATACTGCAGAATTTCATCCGGGGCCTCACACTTAGAAGCAAAGAGGAACGACTGGGGGAAATGCGAGGAGGACACAGACCACAACTCCACCACTCACGGTGGGAAGGGCAGGTGCCGCGGGGCTAAGACAGAAACAGAGTCCTAGAACAATGCACACGGTTTCTATTCAACTTACAGGGAAGGGCCAAGAACCAACCTTTTAAAATTCCTTCAGCAAATGACAAGACATTAAATGGATAACATGGAAGACTACTCTCCCTCCCTTTGAAGGCAGAATATAAAGTAATGAAGTAAGTTAAGGAGACAAACGCAAGTACTTTGAGACTCTGATGACTGGTGAGTCCTGGAAGTTCTGTGGCAGAAGACTCCGTGACCTTCTTCTTTGGCTGACTTGAAACACAGTATTGGTTTCTACCTTTACAAAGCAGACACTATGTAGTGCAGCCAAGGGCAAGGCACTAACCACAAGACCTGCAGGCTTCCCTCTAGACCCTGTTATTTTATGACCACATATTTTAACAATTGGAGTTTTTGCCACACATTCCAATTACACCCTTGTTAGTTGCTCAATGCCTCAGTGAAAACCTTCAAATTCTACTGGCCGCCCTTCACAAACAGTCTGAAATACTCTGCCACAGGTATCTTGTTAGAAATAAGCATGGATAATGCCATGCAGAGCAGAAGGTTGCCCAGCTTACCTTCATGGCCAGGATGTCTTTGAAGTCTACGCTTCACGGTCTGCACAGTGTTACCATTTCATTTTCATCAGGCCTGTTGTGCTGCACAGGCAGCGAATATGACTCCGAGCACTCCGCAGCTCAAAAAATGCAGATAGACAGGTCACCCCTAGCTGGAACTAGGGTTCACCTTCCCTTGTCAGAGCTTGGAAAGATTTGAAGCTAGCCCTGCAGAGATGAGAGTGAAAATAAATTATGAAGCAAGCTAAATATAGAATTCAGTTCTGGATTTTTTTAAAAAACAACCAGCAGAATATACTAACGTAAAAATAAATGGCCACTATTTGCTCAACCATTTATTTGCACTAAGAGAAAATACTAACGAGAATAACAAAGTAATTGAAACAGGTAACAGGTCTTGTTTTCAAAGTCATAGATCAGTGTCAACTTTGTAATTCTCTGCGCTGGGCTCAAAATGCCTAGGATGGAGTCCTGACCCCAGCACCTCAGAATGGGACTGTATTTGGAGATAGGGCCTTCATAGCAGTAATTAAGGTATAATGAGGTCATATGGGTGGGCTCTAATCCAGTATGACTGGTGCTCTTATAAGCAAGGATTAGGACACAGACAATATAGGAGGTTGACCATGTGAGGACGCAGTAAGAAGGCAGTGGGCAGTTGTTTGTAAGCCAAGGAGCAAGGCATCAGAAAAAACCATCCCTGCAGACTCCGTGATCTCAGACTCCCAGCCTCCAGCACTGGGACAATCAGGTCTGTTGCTTAAGCCCCCAGGCTGTGGTATTTTGTGATAGCAGAGCCCGAAAGAAGACACTCCTCCATCCCCTCACTCCCACTTTTGATCAATTTCACTTGACTCTTCCTTCTCACTCTCACTTCATTTTGCTCCAGGGAGCCCCTCACTAGCTCCTCCTTTCACTCGCCCTGCTTCCTTGTCTTTTACAAGAGTTTCTCTCACATTCTTCCCAGACAGAGGAGCAGCCTTGGGGATGTGAGGGAGAGAAGGGATCTTGCACCGAGCACCCCAGAGCTGGTGAGAGACCAGCCTCCCAAAGTTCACACGTGCACCTGGTTTGCAATGGCAGAATAAAAACCATGTGAAATGGTCAGAAGATGCACCTCTTCCTTTCTGGGTGACCTTGACTGACTCGTCCAACTTCTCTGAGCTTCTATTTTCTACCATGTTTAAAAAAGGATGATGTGAATTCTTGAATGGTTGTTGTAAGGCTCAATGAAGATAATGCATTGAAAAACTTCATATGCTAATCGCCACAACTCAAGTTTTTCTACCTATGAAATAGGTACTACCTAGCATTTCACAGTATAGTTTAATGAAAAAAAAAAAAAAAGCAATCAGCACATAAGCAAAACTTCTGTGACTCAGAATAGTATCTATAAAAGTATTATTTCTACTCTAGTTTTCATCAGTCCAGTAAAGTTTATTTTTGTTCTTTTCTGCCAGTTAATATTTATAAAGAGTGTTGCATTTGGTATTAGGAAGAGAATTCTAAAGACACAAAAGACCTGGTCCTTGCCTTCAGGGATTCTGCAATCTATTTGAAAAAATAAAATTGTAATAGCAAAATAACTTATAAAATTAGTTCAAAGACGTTTTCCAGGCTGCCGTGGAAAATGCATAGCTAAGTCTTCATGCAGGACCAGCCCAGCCCATACCTGAACTTTCTAGGACAACTTTCCAGATAGAAATTTTTCCTATGACCTCTCTAATGTGGCTGCAAGTGGAAACTAGGAAATCTGACAAAACATTTAAAAAGTTAATAAAAACTTAAATGATAACTAGTATATTTTGCTTTAAACAAATCTCATGCTATAATGATTTATTAAATACGGTACTTTAAAACACAAACATCTTTCAATGTTTTAAAATGATGAATAACCAAATTTAAATTTTCTCATTTACTTCCCAGGGACCCCTGGAAAAAATATTATGGACAATGACAACATTCCAGTTGGAAAAACACATCTTCAGAATGCAATTGGTATCTGATTTTAGAAATATGTGACTTTAGAAACATCTCAACCAAAAAGAAAATTGCATTATAGTTGTTTTTAAGAAAATCACTTACCATTATGAATGATCAAAATATAGTCATTCAGGTAGTGAGGATTTAATGATCAAAGGGCGAAAGTTCCAAAATACATGTTATAGCAGGGGCTTTTGGATCTTGAGCCTGACTGGCTGTGAGACATGAGGCTCATCACTGCACTTCTCTGAGTGCCAGACTCCTCCTGTTTTAAATGGGTCCAATAATGCCTGCCTTGAAAGAGCAAAAACCCACGCCAATGAAGCTCCAAGCTCAGCTGCGGTCAGTGTACCTCCCCTGGCCAGTAGCAGGGGCTGTTCTGGTGGCGTCTCACAATGAGAATGTTACGTTTACAACTGCTTCCCAGCACTTTCCGCTCCCTAAACTGTGAATTTTTTCTAATTCAGTTTTGTGTGTCCCTCTCACCACTTATCTCTCTGCTCTCAAGTCTAGCACTGCACACAGCACATAGTAGAGCCTCAATAAATGTTTGATGAATATCTGAGTAAACAAATAATTTGTAAAATAGAAGTACTACTGTAGCTACAAAAAAAACTGCCCTAAAAAAGATCATTCAAACCCCTTGCCATTTTTTTTTTCTGTAGTATATGGCTAAAACAAGTAATCTTTGACCTAGTAAGACAAACTTACCTGGCACATCTCCATGTAAGAAAATATTCATAGAAATAAAATGAGGCTGATTCTCTCCAGTCCTTTGTGAAAGTCGCATCTTTCTAAAGCATTTTAAGATCCAACAGTAGAACTGACTGCATTTTTAGTACTGTGCCTAATATTTAGTACTGCTACCTGCTTTATATATTTTTCTTTTGCAAATGTTTTTGGTTAGTATGTTTAAAAGGCTGAGGAACAATTCGTTTCGTGGATCCAAACCTGGTTCTGTATTTTACTTTTTAAATGATATTAAGGAACTCCTGTCAGTAGATGCTACCTTACAAACAAGTAAACAGAATATATTTTTTAAAAAACTTTGTTGGTCAGGCGCAGTGGGTCACCCTTGTAATCCCAGCACCTAGGGAGGCCGAGGCGGGCAGATTACCTGAGGTCAGGAGTTTGAGACCAGCCTGACCATTATGGTGAAACCCTGCCTGTATTAAAAATACAAAAATCAGGCTTGTGTAATGGCAGGCGCCTGTAATTTCAGATACGCGGGAGGCTGAGGCAGGAGAATCACTTGAACCTGGGAGGCGGAGGTTGCAGTGAGCTTAGATCCGCCACTGCCCTCCCACCTGGGCGACAGAGTAAGACTCTGTCTCAAAACAAACAAACAAAACAAAACAAAACAGTTAAGTAGGAGTACTATTCTTCATGTCTTCCATCCCACCACAATTCAAGTATTTTCAAAAGCAGAGCATTAAGGCATTAGTAGGTGATAGCGCAGGTGCCTTATTCCCTAACCAAGTGACAGCGGCTGCCAGCGGACTGTGGATTGACATCGACAGACACGCGTCTCCAGCGAAGCATCAGACTCCCGGGCTCATGCTACGACGCCGAGCGCGGGGCATTCCCGGTCTCCCCCGCGGCCGCTCCGTCGCCCGGCAACGCAGCCACGCCGCGGCTCGGCCCCGCCCCCCGCTGCCATGGCAACGCGACCGCCGAGCTAGCTTTGCGCAAGCATTGCTCAGGCGCCCCTATGCGCTCGCCGCCCGGCCCGCTGGGGCCGCGACAACTTTTCTAACCTCACCGTACCAGCAGCTCTGTCCCTTCTCCTACCCGGAACCGCCGATCAACTTTCACCCCCACTTCAGTAAAAAAAATGTTCCACCGATACAGGGTTTCGGACAAATGCTGCTTGGCTCTACCTTCTCCAAAAGTGCGGGCGAGGTGACAATCGAGAGAGAAACCCCACTTGCCTGTCTCAGCATCCCTCCCACGTCCTCAGAGGGTCGCTGGAGGGATCCCAGCATCCAGCTCCGAGCTGGAAGTGGGAGGAACGTCACCGAGAAGCCAACGGGAAACTGTCCCGGGTGCGCGCCGCCCCCATGCCCTGCGCCCTCTTCATTTGCTCGGCCAGGGCGGGAACTCCCAGCCGCTGGGCCCAGGACCGCGGCGAACCAGTTTCTGGCTCCCCGCCCAGCAGAGCTCACACCGGCTCTGGAGGGCTGTCTGGATGCCGCGTTTCCCTGGCGATGAGCAGCTCAGCGTCACCCTCTGTGGCCAGCTCGGCTTCCAAGGCCGGGGCTGTGCTATTGTTCGCTGTTCTTCGTGGGGAGGATGGTGGCGGGCCTGGGCTGAGCCCGGAGCGGGCTGATGAGGCGAATTTCTTGCAGGCCTTTTCTCTCCCGCTTCTCCCAATCCCTTACTGTTGCATATTCATAAGAAGGCGGGGTCGTTTCCCATCTCCTGAATCCCCTAGGCTTGAGGATCAGAGGAAAAGAATTGGGGTATAAGAGGTTTGGGAGGGATCACTAGGAGGCGAATAGGGTGGGAGAAAGAGTGGGGACACAGACAAGCAAATACAGGATTCCTGTTCACAACGTCTTCCCCCCCCCCCAGGCAGCCAGCGCCCCCCCCCCCCCCCCCCCCCCCCACACACACTTCTTAATGCCTGAACTGAGCAAAGAAAATTTCAAAGAAATCCTGACTGAAGTGGGGATCAAGCTGCCAACACATGAACTTTGGCAGATACATTCAACCTATAACAGACAGTAAAACTATCACGATTGGAAAACGATATAATTTTATCCCAAGAGAATCAATTGTTAAACTATTAGAAACAAGGGAAATTTGAAAATAACAATGTATCAGAGGTCACTATGTGGGCTCAGCAGAATGTAGGTGACAGAATTCATCGGTGAACATGAAGATAGACCAATAGAAATTATTCAATTGAAAAACAGAGGGCTGGCATGGTGCCTCAGACCTTTAATCCCAGCATTTTGGGAGGCCAATGTGGGGATAACTTGAGGCCAGGAGTTCGAGAGCAGCCTGGGCAACATAGCAAGACCTTATCTCTACAAAAAAATATTTTTTACAAACTTACCTGGGTGTGGTGCTGCTTGCTTGTACTCCAGCTACTCCAGTGGTTGAGGAGGGAAGATTGCTTGAGCCCAGGAGGTTGAGGGTGCAGTGAGCTGTGACTGTACCACTGCATTCCACAAAATGAGACCCTGTCTGAAAAACAAACAAACAAACAAAAAAGGACAAATAGAGAATGTCAGGAGACCTGTGAACAGCACTCGAGCCTGGGCGACAGAGAGACTCCGTCTCTGAAAAAAATATATATAAATAGATGAAACACTCCAACCAAAACACACAGATTAGCAGGTGGAATATATTAATAAAAAGGAGAACCTATGTGCTGTCTACAAAAGATGCTGTTTAAATGCAAAAGTACAAATGAGTCGAAAGTAAAAGAATAAAAAAAGACATACCATGGAAACATAAGAAAGCATGAGAAAGCTGGAGTAGCTGTATTAATCACAGATTTTAAGAAAGAAGTGGTGCTAGAGATAAACAAGATCATCTCATAATGATATAAACCCAAAGTAATCAGAAGGAAAGAAATAATAAAGATAACAGTGGAAATCAATGAAACAGAAAATGGACATACTAAAGAGGAAAGTGAATGGAATCAAAAGCTTGCTCTCTGAAAATATCAACAAAATTGATAAACTTTTAGCAAAACTGGTCAATTAAAAATGAATGGCCATAGGCCAGGTGAGTGGTGACTCACGTCTGTAATCCCAGCACTTTGGGAGGCCGAGGCAGGTGGATCACTTGAAGTCAGGAGTTTGAGACCAGTCTGACTAACATGGCAAACCCCATCTGTACTAAAAATACAAAAATTAGCCGGTGTGGTGATGCGTGCCTGTAATCCCAGCTACTCCAGAGATGGAGGCAGGAGGATTGCTTGACCTAGGAAGTGAAGGGATGCAGTGAGCCAAATATTGCATCACTGCACTCCAGCCTGGGTGACAGAGCTAGAACCTGTCTCTAAATAACTAACTAACTAACTAAATAAATAAATAATAAAATAAAAAATTGTCAATATCAGAAATGGAAGAGAATTATTGATACAGTTCTTACAGTTATCAAAAGAAAAATAAAGAAATATTGTGAGCAACACGATGCCAAAAAGTTCAATGACTTGGATAAAAAAGATTATTTGAAAGACAGAAATTACAAAAAGACTCACAAAATCCCAGAAGATCTAGATTGTCCTATAACAAATTACTATTACGATTCCTATGAAACAGTGTCTCACTTCTGCCCAGGCTGGACTTCAGTGGCCTGACCATGGCTCACAGCAGCCTTGATCTCCTGGGCTCAAGTGATCCTCCCACCTCAGCCTCCTCAGTAAGTAGGACCATCGGCACACACCACCAAGCCGAGCTAACTAAAAAAAATTTTTTTGTAGATATAGGGTCTCCTTATGGTGCTCAGACTGGTGTTGAATTCCTGGGATTAAGTGATCCTCCCACCTCGACCTCCCAAAGTGCTGAGCTTACAGGCATGAGCCACTGTAACCAGACTATTAGTAAAAATTACTTTTTAAATAAAAACCTTTCTACAGAGAAAACCCCAGTCTCTGATGACTTCATGGTGAATTTTTTTGAAATATTTAAGTTTTTGAAACATTTAAGTTTTAACATGTTAAGTGAAAACATTATGTTTTAACAAATAATAGCCATCTCTCCCAAACTATGTCAGGTAAAAGAAGAGGGAATACTGCTCTACTCATTTTATGAGACCTGAAATACCTTGGTTTAATACTTGACAGAGACATAATAAGAAAACTATAGACTAATATCCTTCATGAAAATAAATGCAAAAATTTTAAATATTAAGAAATTGAATCTAGCAATTGTTTTTTTAAAGTACCAGGATCAATTGGTGTTTCTCTAACAAATGCAATATGGCTTTGATATGAAAAGCAATTAATATAATTCACCCTTTTAATAGAATACAGGAGAAAAATCATGTGATCATTTCAACAGATGCAGGAAAAAACTATTTGACAAAGTTCACCACCCATTCATGGTAAAACTCTCAGCAAACTCAGAATAGGATGAAATTTCTTCAACCTAAAAAAGGGCATCTGTAAAAAACTTAGAGCTAACATCATACTTAATTGTGGAAAACTAAGTGCTTTCTACCTTAGAACAGAAACAAGACAAAAATATCCACTCTTACAGAGATAGTTCCAAAAGACAAGAAAAAAGAGAAAACACAGTTTGTAAAGGAAGAAGTAAAACTGTATTATTTACATAGTTAACATAATTATGTATATAAACAATCCTAAAGAAATATACCAAATCTCCTACAAGTGATCACAGCAAGATCACAGGATAAAAGATCAATATGCAATAATCACTTTTTATTTCTGTATATCAATAGCAAGCCGTTGAAAATGACAGTTAAAAAACAAATACAGTATGTTCTCACTCGTGAGTGGGAGATAAGCTATGAGGATACAAAGGTATAAGAATGATACTGTGGACTTTGGGGGCCTGTGGGGAAAGGGTGGGAGGGGGATGAAGGATAAAAGACTACAAATTGGGTACAGTGTATACTGCTTAGATGATGGATACACCAGAATATCAGAAATCACCGCCAAAGAACTTATTCATGTACCCTAACACGACCTGTGTTCCCCAAAAACCTATAGAAATAAAATCGAAAAAATCCAAATACATTCAAAATAACAAACATATTCAGGAATAAATTTAACCAAAGATGTGGAAGATCTATGCACTGATAAATAAATGTTAAAAGCCATAAGTAAATGGAGAGATAAGTCATGTTTATGAACTGGAAGACTCAATAATGTTAAGATATTAATTTTTCCTGGATCTATAATACAGTTGATGCAATTTTAATAAATATCATAGCAAGCACATTCTTTTAGAAATTGACAAGTAATTGGGGCTGGGAGTGGTGACTCATGCCTGTAATCCCAGTACTTTGGGAGGCCCAGGTGGGCAGATCACCTGAGGTCAGAAGTTTGAGACTATCCTGGCCAACATGGTGAAACCCTGTCTCTACTAAAAATACTAAAACCTCATCTCTATTCTTTAAAAAATTAAAAAGAAAAAAAAAGTTACTGGCTATTTACATATATTCTCTTGTGAAGGGCGTATTTAAATCTTCTGTCCATTTTTGATTGAGTTGTCTTCTTACTGGTAAATTGTAATAGTTCTTTATATTACAAAGGCCTTGTGTCTTGCAGAACAATAGTTCTGCAAGACACAAGGCCTCTGTTGGATACACGTTTTGCAAACTTTTTTCCCGTTTTATTTTCTGAAGAGGGTTTTTTGAAGAGCAAAAGGTTTTCATTTTAATGAAAGTTAATTTATTCATTTTTTTGTTTCATGCCTTTATGTCTTAATAACAAGCTTTCTCCTAACCTAATATCACAAGTATATCCTTCTAATTTTTTCTGACTTAAGTTTTACGATTTTAGTTCTTCAATTTAGGTCTATGACCCATTCTGAGTTAATTTTGGTATACAATGGAAGATAAGGGTCCAGACCCTTTTTCCCCCCATATGGAAACATTCTAGTGCTGTTTGTTGAAAACACTAGCCTTTCATTCACTGAATTACGTTGGTGCTTTAATAGAGATGAGTTGACTATGCATATGTGGCTCTACTTCTGGACTGGACTCTTGTCCCACTGATTGGTGTGCCTTTCCTTATCCCTGTAGCACACACTCTTGATAACTGCAGCATTATAGTCAGTGGTCATATCAGGTAGTGTAAGTCCTCCAACTTGTTCTTTCTAAAATTGTTGAGCTGTTAATGGGTCCTTTTACTTTTCTTATCAAGTTTAGAATTACTTGTTAATTTCTTTTTTTTTTTTTTTTCAGACGGAGTTTCGCTCTTTGTTGCCCAGGCTGGAGGGCAGTGACACAATCTCGGCTCATTGCAACCTCCACCTCCCGGGTTCAAGCGATTCTCCTGTCTCAGCCTCCCAAGTAACTGGGATACAGGCGCCCGCCACCACAATCCAATAGAAAAATGACCAGAAGAACAGTTAACAGAAAAGGAAATAAAACAGCATTTTAATCATGAGAAAAGATGCTCAACTTTTCCCATAATAAAAAAAAATTCAAATCAAAACAATACTAAGAAATCACTGCTCACTTATCAAGTAGGAAAACTGAAAAAATATAAAAAAGTACTTCTGGTGAGGGTGAGAGAAAACAGCTATCATACACGGCTCTTGGAAGTGTAATTAGTACCAGCACTGAGGAGGGCTGTTGACAATAGTTATTAGAATTTCAAATGTGTTTACTTTTCGAACTACCTCCTCTATTCCTAGATATTTACTCTGCAGAAATATTTGCACAGTTGCAAAATTTTATCTATACAAGCTGTGAGAATTGCACATACCAGGATGGAATCACTTTTTTCAGACCCTGACAAAACAGGGCTGGGAATGCACAAAAGAGGGGACTCATGCTTGCGTGTCTGAGGTAAGAACTGCTTCCAAAGGCTTCCTAAAACCCTCCCAAGAAATCTCTTCACATCTGTCACACACCTCCTGCCTTGAAAGTCTGGCATGTTTCACACATATAGATGTATTTTTAGGTTGGTGCAAAAGTAACAGTGGTTTGGACTGTGAATTTTAAATCATTATAACTAGGCTCAAACATCTTTATTATTCAAAATAGGAACCATTACAGCTAACACATCTTTGCCAATGAGAAATAAGTTTCTTTCTCTTTTCTTTTCTTTCTTTTTCTTTTTCTTTTCTTTTTTTTTTTTTTTTTGAGATGGAGTTTCGCTCTTGTTGCCCAGGCTGGAGTGCAATGGTGCAATCTCAGCCCACCACAACCTCCGCCTCCCGGGTTCAAGTGATTCTCCTGCCTCAGCCTCCCAGGTAGCTGGGATTACAAGCATGCACCACCACACCTGGCTAATTTTGTATTTTTAGTAGAGATGGGGTTTCTCCATGCTGGTCAGGCTGGTGTCGAACTCCTGACCATAGGTGATCTGCCTGCCTTGGCCTCTCAAAGTGCTGAGATTACAGGCATGAGCCACCGTACCAGTCTGTTTATTTCTATAGTGTAAAAATCCATGCTTCAGGATTCAACAAACTCTTGAAAGCATTTTCTGTATCCTGCTGGTTGTGAAAGCATTTTCCCTGCAAAAAGTTGTCGACATGCTTGAAGAAGTTGTAGTCAGTTGGGGAGAGATCAGGTGAATATGGCAGATGAAGTGAAACTTTGTAGCCCAATTTGTTCAACTTTCAAAGCATTAGTTATGTGATGTGTGGTCAGGTGCTGTCATGAAGAAGAATTGGGCCTTTTTGCCGATTGATGCTGGCTGTAGGCGCTGGAGTTTTCAGTCCATCTCATCAATTTGCTGAGCACACGTCTCAGATGTAATGGTTTCACTGGGATTCAGAAAGCTGCAGTGGATCAGACGAGCAGACAACTACCAAAAAGCAACCATAACCTTTTCTGGTGCAAGTTTGGCTTTGCGGAGTGCCTTGGAGCGTCTTCTTGGTCCAGCCACCAAGCTGGTCATTGCTGGTTGTCGTATAAAATCCACTTTTCATCATATCACAATCCAATCAAGAAATGGTTCATTGTTATTGCATAGAATGAGAGAAAATGACACCTTAAAATGGTTATTTAAAAAAAAAAATTTCAGTCAGCTCATGAGGAACAACTTATCGAGCTTTTTCACCTTTCCAATTTGCTTCAAATGACAAATGACTGTAGAAACTGCATCACTAGGCTGGGTGCGGTAGCCCACGCCTGTAATCCCAGTACTCTGGGAGGCCAAAGTAGGCAGATTTGAGGTCAGGAGTTCAAGACCAGCCTGGCCAACACGTTGAAACTCCATCTCTACTAAAAATACAAAAATTAGCTGAGCGTGGTGGTGCATGCCTGTAATCCCAGCTACTTGGGAGACTGGGGCAGGAGAATTGCTTCAACCCAGAAGGCGGAGGTTACAGTGAGCAGAGATTATATCAAGGCACTCCAGCCTAGGCAACAGAGCAAGATTCAGTCTGAAAACAAAAAAGTGCATAATGTATGTTTACTGCAGCACTGTTCACAATAGCAAAGACTTGGAACCAACCTAAATGCCCATCAATGATAGACTGGACAAAGAAAATGGGGGCACATATACACCATGGAATACTATGCAGCCATAAAAAAGGATGAGTTCATGGCCTTTGCAGGTACATGGATGAAGTTGGACACCATCATTCTCAACAAACACACACTGGAACAGAAAATCAAACACCGCATGTTCTCACTCATAGGTGGGAGTTGAACAATGAGGACATGTGGATACAGGGAGGGGAATATCACACACTGAGGCCTGTCACAGGATCGGGGGCTAGGGGAGGGAGAGTATTAGGAGAAATGCCTAATGTAGATGACAGGTTGATGAGTGCAGCAACCACCATGGCACATGTATACCTATGTAAAAAACCTGCATATTCTGCACATGTATCCAATAACTTAAAGTAAAATAATAATATAATAAGAATAAGAATAAGGTCGGGCATGATGGTTCACACTTGCAATCCCAGCACTTTGGGAGGCCGAGGCCAGTGGATCACAAGGTCAGGAGTTCAAGACCACCCTGGCTAGCACAGTGAAACCCCATCTCTACTAGAAATACAGAAAAATCAGCCAGGCATGGTGGCACATGCTTGTAGTCCCAGCTACTTGGGAGGCTGAGGCAGGAGAACTGCCTGAAACCGGGAGGCAGAGGTTGCGGTGAGCCAAGATTGTGCCACTGCACTGCAGCCTGGGTGACAGAACGAGACTCCATCTCAAAATAAAATAAAATAAAAATAAAAGAAAGTAGGTAAAATTAATTGTAATAATATATCTCATTTAACTAAAAAAGAAAAGTGCATCACCAAACACTCTTTAGGGCTTATAGTAATTTCAATAAAATACTCTGAGGAATACTTGCCCAATAACAGCATCTCCACCAATCAACTGATGACAACTCTCACTTCGTACCTTTGGGACCAATGAACTCTGTTCCTAAGCAGGTTCCATGAATCTCTCTCTTTTTGCTAAAAAAAGGCTTCCCGTAACCTTTCAGCAGATGCACCTGTGGGTTACCACACTCCATGAATCCATTCCTGAATAAATTCAACATATCTGGAAATAGGATTCTCAAGTGTCGTTTTTTTAGGTTGACATACTCTGTGGTCAGAAGTGGGATGAAACAAGGTTACCTTTTGAACAGACTGGCGACCTTTGGGACAAGACGAGCTGCACTTCCATGGATTGCCTTTTTTTCTACCCAGGTACAGCTTCTTTCAGGTCAGGCTTCCTTCCTTTGATAGCAGCTGTCTGTTGAGCTTATTTAGGACCTGAGTGGGTTAAGTCACTGTAGTAAAGGCTCTCATATCCCTGCTGGGACTATAAAAGACTTTTTATCTATTCTGGCAAGTCATACAAACTGTCTTTTTACTAGAAATGACTTGCCAGAATAGATAAAAAGTCTTTGTGTTTCTGATCCTGGTGAATGAACTTTTGGTTCCAGTTTTGTTCTGAGTTGTTAGCATATTCTTATACGTTTGTTTACTGCTGGTTTCTTCCCCTCTTTGTTTCTGAACATCTTTCAAGAACAAAATTTCCTTTCTCAAAAGGTGGGCAAGGGTTGTTATCCTTTAAAAGCCATTAGGGTAGTTGCCACCATTCTGTGAGGGATGTCAGTTTCCAAAGAAAAAGCCTGTTGTTAGCATAAACTGGTACAAAGACAGAGAAAATGATCACTCGGGGGCCTGCCCGTTAAGAAAAAATCATGTATCCAGGGAAAACTTGGTTATGGGCTGTGGGGTGGGCAGTCAGTGCACAGGCTGGGGCCAAGTCAGACAAAAATCCTGTGCCAGGCACACTAAAACAAGCACCGGTCCAAACCCCTAACACACAAATATCGGCAAACTTTGCAGGTTAAATCACTGCCCAGGTAGCATCAGTCAGCAGGGAGTCCGCTGATAGATGTGCCACCATTCAACAAGGTACACAAAGAAGAAAGATTTCAACACTTCTCCTGCTCACCCAAGATAAAGATACAGGGAGGGAGATGGGACAGATGTCTTAATCACATTGATCAAAAAATCTATGGGGTCTTTTGTTTTTCTTCTTGTTTTTGTCACATAAAGAATGTATCCATGCATTAAGGATGTTTCTGCTGTGATTCAAAATAAAGTTATACTTTTAAAAAAGAATGTCTTATTTCTTTGAGACATACATTTGAAGTAGATACAAATTAAAGTACACGATGTGCAAGTTTGTTTCAGAATAATTTATCAAAGTGGGAGGGGGTGAGTACATATGAAACAAAATTGAGGAAGTTGGTAATGGCGGAAGGTAGGAAATGAGTTTATTAACTCCTTTATTTTGTGTATGCTTAAAATTTCCCATGATAAAATGTTTTAATGTAGCTATGGAACTATAGAGAAAGGAATATGTCTTCAAAAACAACCCTTCTGCTAACAGAAGAGTCACTAATAGTACTAATGATACTCTGATAATAGATTATCAGTTTTTTTTACTATATTTATCCCCTTGTTTCAGACCCATCTGTTTCTGTGTTCACCATTCATTTTAGGCAAGATTTCTCCATCTCAGCACTATGGACATTTGGAGTCAGGTCATTCTTTGCTAGGGGGTGTTCTGTACACAGCAGAATGTTTAGCAGCGTCCCTGGACTCCACCTACCAGATGCCAGGAGCACGCTTGTTCCTTAACCCCTATTTGTGACAATCAAAAACATCTATAGACATTGCCAAAGGCCCAAGGGTAGAGGGACACTCAAAATCACTTAGACCTGAGCCGTCAAATTAGACTGAATGCCTCAAGGAGCATTTTCCATTTTGCGTTCCTGGTGATGGAAACAAGGATTGGTACAAAATAAATGTTGACTAAAAATCTAGTGAATCATTAGGATGGATACCTTACCAGGAACTATAGGTAAATGAAAGTATAAAGGAAAACAAACATAAAGAAAGCAGTTTGGTGACAAAGGCATCTAGTTTATTCTTTAGGAATTGTATGTTTTAAAAAATCTAACCAATGTGGTTTGTTATAAGTAGAATTATTCTTAAGAATTAATTCTTAAATTATATGTTAAACAATTATATATGTTTATATATTGTTAAATACATATATTTATATTTCGTTATTACATATTTATATTTAGTTAATGATAAATTATATGTATGATCTTTTTTGAGACAAGGTCTTGCTCTGTCTCCCAGGCTGAAGTGCAGAGATGGGACCATAGCTCACTGCAGCCTCCAACTCCTGGGCTCAAGTGATCATCTGGCATCAGCCTCCCAAATAGCCGGGACTACAGGCACCACCATGCCTGGATAATTTCTTTCTCTATTTTTGCAGAGATGGAGGTCTTGTTATGTTGCCCAGACTGTTACTGAACTCCTGGCTTCAAGCCATCTTCCTGCCTTGGCCTCCCAAAGTCCTAATATTTTATATAAAATGTATATATTACTGCATTTGGCTTGAAGATTGTTACTCTCAATTATCCAAACTTGAATTAAGTCCAACTGCCTGAGAGATGATATTAACATATCATAGTATTTACTTATCCAGCAATCTCAAGCCTCTTAATTCATTCAGGCTGCTCTAACAAAATACCATGAACTGGTGACTTGCAAACAACAGAAATTTCTTACAGTTCTGGAGGCTGGGAAGTCCAACATCAAGGTGTCAGCAAACTTACTGGCTGGGGAAGAGTCCTCTTTCTGATTGATAGAGGCTGCCTTTTCACCATGTCTCAACACAGAAAGGACCAGGGACCTCTATTAACTGTAATTTAAAAATTAAATATGTTAAATGTATATATATATATAATGGGATTAAAGGCTTTCTACAAGAGCATTTATCCCATTCCTGAAGGCTCCACCCTCATGACCTAATCACCACCCAAAGGACTTACCTCCCATCATCATATCAGGGGTTAGGATTCAATACATGAGCGTCTATGGGACATAAACATTGAGCCTCTGCATTCTAATACAGAACGGAAAGCATATCGTAAGCCAACAAAAAGTTTACACAGCCACAATTAATAATACAAAGAGCACACTTTTTTTTTCTTCCAGGAACATCCAATATGCCCTCACTCAGAAACAAGTTGCTCTTACTTTACACAAATATACATAAATTTAAATGTATACAGACACACACACAAATCTAACAAGGTTAGCTATTTCTTTCTTATTAGAAAATCAAATGAGAGAGGGAACAGAAACAAGTGCACTAAAAGCAGCAAGAAGTAATACTTGGTACTCAAACACCAAGAAACAGAAAACAAGCAATGTAAGTACTCAACAACAACAGCATCCGCAGCAACAATAAAAACCCGGTGTGCTGTACAGCCATGATAGTTATCGAACTTATCATCGTGTCTTTTGAATAACACAACACATTCTGTTCAATGACCATTATTTTGTCAATCAGAACAGAACAGAAGGGCCCCAGTGAGCATCTGTGGAACAAATGTCAGTGACAATGGCAACTCTGAGTCCACAAGAAGAAGTGAAACTAACCAGTTCATTACCATTAACAAAGGCATGGGAGCAGGAGAACTATTTAGACATACCCCACCCCAAAAAAGTTTTAAAGAAAGGTTTTCTTCTTAAGGTGATGGGAAATTTTATGTGAAAACCTCCTTTTCTAGGAATGCTGTCAAAATGAAATATTATTGTGGTTTATTCTAGAAATGTGAAGTTAGTTAACATTTAGAAATCAATCAATGTGGCCAGGCATGGTGGCTCATGCCTGTAAATCCCGGCACTTTGGGAAGCTGAGACTGGATCACCTGAGGTCAGGAGTTCAAGACCAGCCTCCCCATTATGGTGAAACCCCATTCAACTAAAACTACAAAAATTAGCCAGGAGTGGTGGGGGGGCTGCACCTGTAGTAGTCCCAGCTACTCAGAAGACTGAGGCAGGAGAATTGCTTGAGCCCAGGAGGCAGAGGCTGCAGTTAATTGAGATCTCACCGTTGCACTCCAGCCTCGGTGACACAGCGATACTCTGACTCAAAAAATAAAATAAAATAAAAATAAAAATCAATGTAATTCATCTTATTAATAAAAGAGAAGAACCATATATACAATCTTCTAGGTAATATTGAAAAAGTGTTTTATATAATTTGAGATCAGGTCATAAACAAGCAAAAACTCATTAAACTGGGAATGGATACAGTATATTTACAAAGGAATCTAGAAAAGCATCATGTTGTTTAATGGTGAAATGTTGAACGCTTTCCCTGTCAATCAGGGAATAAGAAAAGGAAATCCATAATCACCTTTCTCTCTCTCTCTCTTTTTTTAAACAGGGTCTTGCTCTGACGCTCTGGCTAGAGTGCAGTGGTGTGATCACAACCCACTGCGCCCTCCACCTCCCGGAGGTGACAGCTTGCAAACATTCACGAAACAACCAAAGACTAGATATAACAATTCTACTTTGGGATATTTTTAAATTATTAAATTGATCTTATAATAAGTATTCTTACTGTCATGACAAATATATATCGATAACTGATCCTTAAAATCACAAATAAGCACCAAACAGATTGTGTTGCTTTTCTGCCTTTTAGGGTGGGTAGAGCAGCAAGCTTTCCTGAGAATATGAAGCAGCCTTTAATCGAAGGTTCTAGGTTCAAGGCACCATCTACTATGATTTGGAATCACAGGAACGTGTGTATACAAATGGAACCAAGGTCCAGAAAACGTGCCTGGGTCCAAAAAAAGGGGAGGCTCTTTGTAAGTCAAAGATAAAGAAGAAAGTAGCATCATCTCTGACTGCTGATCCTGAGTATCCAGCTACAGCATCACAGCAACTTGTGAGATTAGCTCCTAAAACAGAAGTAGGCTTGTCCCGATAGAGTCTGGCAAAATTCTTACTAACTAGAGAAGCCACAAGTAACACTAAACTGATATTTTATTAAAGTGACTGTTTGGACGAACGGAGGCAGGATAGTGCACTTCTGGGTTCTTCTTCACCACCAACTCTTCCCATGTGTGTGAGAATGCAGCTGACGCCCGGGAAGGTGCAGATTAATCAGGCATGCACCAGGTGATGTCAATCCGAGGAGACCAAGATTTACCTGGTGGCACCTGCGGAGCGGCCCCCTCCCCTGACCTGCCCCTGCCCCGCCTATTGCCCTTCCACTCCTAGAAAAGTCGCTCCCAGCAGATGCGCGGGGGCGGGCTTTCTCAGCCCCCACTCTTGTGGGGACTGTATTAGAAACTCCACCCCCCCCAGCTCCGGTCCCTGAAGCTAGATGACCAAAGAATAAATTTGCAGTTTTGCTTTTAGCCTTGCCTACTCGCTGGTTCTTTTGTGCCCACTCTGGTGGTCTTAGAAAAACAAATCAGTGACAGCTATAGAAACAAATATCTAAATGTTTTAATATATATTTTACCTGTCATGTAAATTACTCTAATTGGCACAAGCTTGATTCAATTAGCTAATCATAATTCCTAAGTTTATTTACCCAAATTCAGCTCATCTTACACAGGTTCTTGGACCACATGCTTAGTGTTCCAATAATAGGACACTAGGCATAAGTGGGTTAACAGAATCATGAAAGCGTAGCTATTCAAGTAACTACGCAACTAATTTTTTTCCATCTACCCCAAAACTCTGGCCAAGCTGCTTTCGTTGCCACCACCTACCACAGTGAAGCGAGCCACAGTGGCACAGGCTGCAGTCTCCAGCATGTGGTAGGTGACACCTTCTTTGCGTTCTCTAAGCCAGCCATGGAGCACTTGGTCCAGCAGACACAGAAGAGCCTGGAATGGCATGACGCCTCCTCAGCATACGTTACATACTGAAGTTATGGGAATGTGGTTCCTGGACTCCATGTCTGGATTGGGTGAGAGAAAACCTCTAGACCGACTCTGATTGGACTTTATTTTCATGCTCTGATTGGTTGTCCTAAGACTTGCTCTCATCCAATCCGAATATGATAATAAAGTACAATCAGAGTAGGCCTGGAACTTTTCTCTCATCCAATCAGACCATGCAGTCTAGAAACCTCATTTGCATAAAACAGTATATAAATAATGCTGAAATCAGGCCATTCCAGGCTCTTCTGTGTCTTCCGGACCAGCTGCTCCATTCCTGGCTTAGGGGACCATGAGATGGGGGAGCTTGCCACACGCTGGAGGCTGGAGCCTGCCCCACTGCGGCTCGCCTCGCTGTGGTCGGTGACGGTGATGATGATGGAGACTGCAGCAGAGCCTGCTGTGGTAGGAGTGGGTGAAATAGTTTTGGAGTAGATGGAGGAGTGAAGGGGGTGGTGAGTGCCAAAGGGAAAAGAGGATGGCAAGGCGAGCAGGAAAAGGCACTGTAAAAAGACAGTGGGGAAAAGAAGTGGGTAGATGGAGGTGGTAAAACAGGGTAGCAAACAGGAGGAAGAGAAGGTTTTGCAAAAAGATGGTGGGGAAAAGGTGGTGGGTAAAAAGTTTTGGGGGAGATGGAGAAAAGTGGGTGGCAAGTGGGAAGAGGAAAAGGAGGATGGTGAGGGGGGAAACGGGGGTGAACAGGAGGGAGAGAAGGTTAGCAAAAAGATGGTGGGGAAAAACAGTGGGAAGAAAAGAAAGATGGCGGGGAAAAAGATTGTGGGTAGATGGAGGGGGAAAATGAGGGTGGCAAGTGGGAGGAGAAAAGTGGGTGCTGAGAGGGAGGGGGAGAGGGTCGGGGAAGAGGGTGGCAGGCAGGAGAAAGAGAAGGTTTTGTGAAAAGATAGTGGGGAGAAAAGTTTTGGGGTAGATGGAGGGGGAAAGGGTGGTGAGCAGGAGAGTAGAGAAGGCTTTGGAAAATGACAGTGGGGAAAAATGGTGGGGAAAAAGTTTTGGGGTAGATGAAGAAAAGGGTGGTAAGAGGGAGGGAGCCGAAGGCAGTTTGGAAAAGAATGTGGGGAAATAATGGTGGAGGACAAAGGTTTTGGGTAGATCATTTTCTGATTTTTAAATCAGATTGTATGTATTTTTGCTTTTGAGTAGTTTGCATTCTTTATCTATTTCGTGTGTTAACCCCCTTGCCTGATGCATAGTTTTCAAGTACTTCCTTCCATTCTCTAGACTGCCTCTTGATTCTGCTGATTGCTTTCTCTGCTGTGCAGACGCTTTTTAGTTTCATGCAATTTCATTCGTCCATTTTTGCTTTTGCTGCTTGTGCTTTTGATGCCTATTTAAAATTCCTTGTCCTATCCAATTTCATGAAGCATTTATTCTATTTTTTCTTTTTTAATACTTTCATAGTTTAAGGGCCTACATTGAAATCTTTATTTTGAGTTGATTTTTGTATATGGTAAGATAACAGTCTAGATTTATTCCTGTACATGTGGGTGCTGGGTTTTCCTAGCACAGTTTATTGAAGAGATTGTCCTTCCCGAATGTGTGTTCTTGGTGTCTTTGTTAAAAATGAGTTGACTGTAAATGTGTGAATTTATTTCTGAGTTCTCTATTCTGTTTCATTTGTTCGTGTCTGTCATTCATCTATGTCTGTCTATCTCTTTTTGCCAGTACTATGTTATTTTGGTTACTATAGATTTGTAGTATATTTTGAAATCAGGTAGTGTGATGCCTCCAGCTTTTTTCTTTTTACTCAAAATTATTTTATCTATCTCAGGTATTTTGCATTTCCATGTCAATTTTAGGATTTTTTTTTTTCTATTTCTGTGAAGAATGTCTTTTGTAATATAACATGGAATGGCTTGATTCTGTAGATCACATTGGGTGATATAGATACTTTAACAATATTCTTCTAGTGCATGGACATGGGATATCTTTCCATTGTGTCTGCTTTAATATCTTTCATCTATGTTTGATAGTTTTCATTGTGGAATCTTTCGCCTTTCTGATTGTTTGTCCCTAGGTATCATTTTTTTTTTTTTTTTTGTAATGAAATAGCTTCCTTGATTTCTTTCATAGGTGTTTCACTATTAGTGCAAGGGTATGCTACTCATTTTTGTATATTGATATTGTATCTTGCAACTTTACTAAATTTATTATTTCTAGTAGGTTTTTGGTGGAATTTTTAGGGCTGTTTGTATACGATCATGCCACCTGCAAACAGACAATTTGACTTCCTTTTTAATCCAATTTGGATGCCTTTATTGCATTCTCCTGACTAATTGCTGTAGCTACGACTTCCCCTACTATGATGAATAAAAGTGGTAAAAGTAATCACATTGTTCCAGATCTTAGAGGAAGAGCTTTTAACCTTTCTGCATTGATTATGATGTTAGCTGTGCATTTACCATTTATGGTCTTTATTATATTATGCTGAGATATGTTTCTTCTGTGCTCGTTTTGCTGAGGTTTTATCATAAAGGAATGTTGAATTTTATTTTTTCAGCATCAACTGAAATGATTATATAGTTGTTTTTCTGTTTTTTGTTTGTTTGTTTTTGAAATGGAGTCTTACTCTGTTGCCCAGGCTTGAGTGCAGTGGTGCTATCTCAGCTCATTGCAACCTCCACTCCCAACCCCCAACCTTAGGTTCAAGTGATTCTCCTGCCTCAACCTCCCAAGTAGCTGGGATTACACTGCCATCACGGTGGCCTGGCTATTTTTTGTGCTTTTAGTGGAGGCAGGGTTTCATCATGTTGACCAGGAGGATTTCAAACTCCTGATGTCTGATGATCCACCTGCCTTCACCTCCCAAAGTGCTGGGATTATAGGCATGAGCCGCCATTCTTGGTGGTTTTGTTGTTGTTGTTGTTTTGTTTTTGTTTTTTTTTTTAAAGACAGGGTCTTGCTCTGTAACCTACACTAGAAAGAAGTGGCGAAATCATAGCTCACTGAAACCTTGAGTTCCTTGGCTCAAGTGATCCTCCCATCTCAGCCTTCTGAGTAGATAGAAAAGGTATCACATATTTAGGAATCTAAAAAATGTATGCACAACTTCTATGAGAAATTTCTTAAATTTTGAGAGTTAATAAGGTAGACTGTTAAAATGTTAATAGTTTGGGGAAACAATATTATGCCTTCTCCCTCTAAATTATACATTCAGTGCAATTCCAATCAAAATCCTTGCTTTGTAAAGCTCAGCATTTTGACTGTAGAAGGTATATGAAGTTCTTCCTTTCTCTTCCTGAACATTTCAGCTCACAAGTATGGGGACAAAACAGGGAATCGTGTTGACCTAGAGTTAGGAATTGTGGCCTGAATGAAATGTGAAGGGCCTAAGTGACAGAGTGTCACCCTGCACAGTGCTGGAAGACAGTTGAGAGCATTCCTGCAAGGTAGACAAAAGAAATGAGGTATCAAAGACTGAACAATATCAGAAGCCACCCACGGACGGAACATGGGTCTTCAGCATCTTAGGGAGGTAAGGATAAATCATCTGCCTAAGAGGGCAGCCTGGCACAGGGTGTTTGAGGAAGGATGGGATGAAGATGGCATCCATTTGGAAGGAAGAGTGGTGGAAGCAACCAAAGAAAGGTGCAAGAGTCCCAAGTGGGAGTGAAGAGTGCACCTGTGTAGGGGCAGAGACACAAGAGATTGGTTATATACAGGAGATGAAATGAATAAATACAGCAAGTCTTGGAATAATGTCATTTTGTTATAACGTTGAGAGAAAAAATATATATACTTGAGAAAGCCACTGTGTGTATGGAGTTTACACGTTTTCCCCATGTCTGCCTGGTACTCTGGTTTCTCCAGGTACTCTGGTTTCCTCCCACATCCCAAAGCTGGGCACATTAGGTTAACTGACATGTCTAAACGGTCCCAGTCTGAGTGAGTGTGGGTGTGTGCGAGTGCACCGTGCAATAGCGTGTCCAGAGTTGGTTCCCACCTGGGGCCCTGAGCCACTGGGTAGATTCCAGTCATCTGCCACCCTCAACTGGAATAAGCATTTTAGACAAGGAACAAATGAATGAATGCAAATTACTGTAAAATAAAAATTTGTAAAGTCCATGATAATCACACAGATGTTGCAATACACAACTACTTGGTACAAAAGTGCTCCATGAACTTGCCGTATTTGTGATTGCTTTTAACTGCGTGGAGGTAGGAGGTGATTCTTACAAATTGCACTTTGCCAGCATTCATTTCTTGATTTAACCCACCACCACTACAATTGCCATCACTCACTAATTCACCAAAAACTGGATAAATGATATCTTTCTATTACTCTTCCTTAAATGTATGTGGAGCTAACATTTATTTTAATGTTTAACATTACAAGTGTTTTTAGTCTGTATTGACATGTTTGGTGACTTTTTTGGCCAGAAATATGTCATAGGAACAGATCTCTTGTTTATACCAATAAATAGCTTTAAAAAGGTCTCAAAAAGTCTAAGTGTCTCCTTTGTTCTGGCTCTACACGGTCTTCATTTCTGCCATCCCTATGGAACTGTCAGCCAGCACGCTGAACCTGAATTCAGGAAACAAAATCATCATCCACTTCTTAAAGTCATGGTAGTAATTTAAGGCCAAAAGACCAGAGTCATCTAGTAATACTTAGCCACGCAATTACAGTTCAAAAACAGCTACTTGACAGATGACACTCCGAATCTCCAGTTATTTGTCGTCGTTTTACTTTTGTGCCCAGGAAATGCTCCAAGTTGCTGCCCTTTATAAGAATTCAATCAGTTTTTTTCATTTTAGTAGACTTCTCCTTAAAATAAACTTTCCATTCTCCTTCTGTAGAAAATTAAAATTTTAAATACCGTCCATGTTATCAACTTTTCAGGAAAGAATCTTAAATATGTACCTGAATAAAGTGGTACGGTCATAATATGTGAAAATTCTACTGGTAAAATATGAGGCAATCATATTATTCTATCTGTATTACAACTAACATTTTTATTCATATGGAAACAAAGATTTTGGAAATTTTACTTGAGAAAAGAATATATATTAGAACCAGTTTACAAACTTGGTTTGTTTCATGACCTCCTAGAATTAGAAACAAACAATATTTAGCTCTATAGTTGTATATAGCTCTTTTATGCTTTTCAGAAATTAGAAACAATTTTTGAAACATCTAACTAACTATAGTTATCTACTTAATTATGAAATTGGGGGATACTTCAAATTATATTGCAAGTGTCTCCCATCTAGCGTTTTATTTAAATCTTTGGTGCAAAAGGTATTCCCTCACTGAATGCCCAGAAAACAATCTGAAATTGTTTACTAAACATAATACATTTTGGTGATAATGATAATATGATATGCAATGCCTTTACAAATTTTTGACCAACAGTTTTCCCAATATTTTGAGAGACAGTTTTCCATAATCTTTCTGTGATTCTAACATTATAGACAGGCCTTATTAAATTAATGACATGACAATAGCATTACAAGAAAGGTTTTATAAAAGTAATAACTCAATGCCAAATAAAGGGAGAAGCCTTTATTGAAAGAATGTTATATTATCATTAATGAACACTATGCAAAATGTACATTTTTACATGACTTGTATGTAATATACATATAGGTATATATATTTTATATGCATACATATGAAATATGTATATATACACATAAATTATGTGTGCATATATATAATTCATGTAGGTGTTTACAAATAAAAGTTGTATTCTTCTAAAAACGTTTTCAGTTATGAAAGTCATTTAGTCAGTTTCTAATTTTATGTAGAAGGCAACAGAGTCAGAGGTTATAGCTTTACCTGTGGTCATGAAGCCCATTAGCTCCAACCAAGGAAAGGGTCTCAAATCTTCTTCTTTTTTTTTTTTTGAGATGGAGTCTCGCTCTGTTGCCCTTGCAAATAATTGAGATGGATAAACAAATTCAGTATTAATGTTATTTTTAACATTTTTTGTAGATAATGATTTTTAAATGTTAACAGTTTGCTTTCTAGAATCATAGCAAAAAGGTCTACACATCTTGTTTTGTAATGACCCTCTAAAAACCCGCCCTTTTCTATTATTTTAGATAGTATGTTACCACCTCTCACAGTCTTATTTGATGTTTCCTAGTGAAAATAATTAAATTCCTAGCAACCTCAAAAGTCACCTATCTTCTGTCACTCTAGAATTTTGTAAGCAACAACTATGTAAGAAATCTTGGAAGGCATTGTGCAGGGATTATAGAGCGGTATCTTTGTATCTTGATAGAATTGTGCATTTTACTGTATTTTATTAAGTCTAACATGATTTGGAAAACTAATGCCCCACAAGGAAACCACTGTGGTTTGCATTACCACAATGGTAACTGGAAGTAATACATTAAGTTTTATATAAACTATTTTTGAACTTATCTGTAAATGCTAAAAATAAACACTCCTTTCTCCCAAAAAACTTAAAAGAAAATATTTGCTCAAAAACCTTCCTTTGCATAGCACCTCATTTGCCTATTTTTTTCTTTTTTTTTGAGATGGAGTCTTGCTCTGTCACCCAGGCTGGAGTGTGGTGGCGTGATCTCAGCTCACCGCAACCTCCGCTTCCTGGGTTCAAGTAATTTTCCTACCTCAGCTTCCCAAATAGCTGGGATTACAGGCATGTGCCACCATATCCAGCTAATTTTTGTATTTTAGTAGAGATGGGGTTTCAGCATGTTGGCCAGGCTGGCCTTGAACTCCTGACCTCAGGTGACCCACCTGCCTCGGCCTCCCCAAGTGCTGGGCCTTGCATTTACATATTTTTCATCATCATCTTGTAAAATGATACATTATCTGGTTTTTCTGGTAAGAACTAATGAGAACATTTTATATTTGCAACATGCTTAACAATTTACAGAAGCATTTAACATTTATCTTCTTTTTATATCCAGTAGTACAATTTTAGGTCTCTGAAGCACTTAGACGCAAATGAGATCATCTCTTTTTTTTTCAGAAAAATAAAACTAAGCTAACAAAATATCAGCTAGCTATGATCTTATAATTTTGATATTAAAGCAATCATTTAATGTGTACTCTTTTAAGCTATTTAGTTAGGGATGTTGTTTAGGAAACCTTAGATTTTCTCTTCCGTGATTTGTTAGCACATGAAGCCAGACAAGGAAACCAGGTTGAGGTCTCATTTAACATAGGCATGCACTACTTTTCTCTGCATTAAGGAGATTATGAATCGCCACCAAAACTATAAGCCAATGTGCATTGATTGAAATGGACATTTTAATAATGATACATGAAGAAAACTACTGGCTATTTATTTTTGTTCAAAGAAATGTTTTATGGCTTTTGTAAATTTTTTTAGACAGCGTCTCTCTGTGTTGCTCAGGCTGGAGTGCAGTAGCTATTCACAGCTAGGGTTATGTCACACTACAGCCTTGCACTCTTGGGCTCAAGTGATCTTCTTGCCTCCCCAGCCTCCCAAGTAGCTGGGCTACAGATGCACACGACTGCACCCAGTTTTTAGAATTTTCCTGCTGGGTGTAGTAGCCCACACCTGTAATCTGAGCACTTTGGGAGTCTGAGGCAGTGGATAACTCGAGCCCAGGAGTTCAGGACCAGCCTGGGCAACACAGTGAAATGCTGTCTTTAAAAAAACACAAAAAGTTAACTAGGCATGGTGGCACACACCTGTAGTCCCAGCTACTTGGCAGGCTGAGGTGGGAGGATCACCTGAGCCCAGGAAGTCCAGGCTGTAGTGAGCCGTGATTACGCCACTGCACTCCAGGCTGGGTGACAGAGTAAGACCCTGTATCCAAAAATAAATGAATAAATGTCCCCCTAGTCAAAGAATGACCAAACAATAGACAAATATCTTAAACTGGGTCAAGCATAGTTGAACTATATTTCTTTTACTTACCAACTCTGCAACTGAGACAGTTTGCTGTTGTTAGATTCATCTTGAGATCCCCAGAAATTGATTCTTAATATGAGTGAAATCACGTGACTGGATTGGAACGTTCCTGTTACATCTCCAGGGGAGATGGGGATCCTGTGTGACTTTATGGAGTTCTGGGTAGAAATAATGCAATTGATTCTGTTTGGTTGTAATTGCTATTTAAACACTCTTGATAACTGTGCCGTCTTCGTCATCAATCATTCAAGTGATGGCAAGATAGAAAGACATAAGGGAACTTATTTTTTAAATTCAAATCATTGTTTGATTTAAGTATTTAAAAACTGTTGTGCAATTGGCTAGCAATAGATATATTTTACAAAAATTGAAACTAAAATGCTGTAGGTGTTAATCACAATTAAGGATGTACTGTTAGGTAAGGAAATGACAACATTTTAACTTAAAAAAATCTATTTGTGCTGTATGTTTAGTGAATTCTTAAAAGCATTTATTTTGGATTCCTTTAAATAATAGCCATCTGTATGTGGTTACGTGTTTGGATGTCAGTCATTCACTTATGATTGGGGTGGAAAGCTGAAGCTGGCACTGGAAACCAGTAACAATGTTATGAACCAAAGTAAAATCAGTTAGAAAGCCAAAGCATGTAAAAGTCTATCTTTAGTTACTAAGCAATAATATTCCATTTCTAAAGTTTAACTTTAATGCAGCTTTTAAAGAAATTAAAAATGTGTCAGTTACAATAAATGCTATATTTACTGAATAAAGTTAACAAATGTTTATCTCTTGAAAAGGAGAGCTCCAGGGACTGAAAAAAACCATAAAACTTCTATTTCCTTTCTTTATCAATACAAAATTTTATAACTTTTACTCACCATACCTAAGTGAATTAAACAACTCAATATTTCCCCAAATTAAAAACAAGAATTATATCATAAATATGAAATGCAAAGGAAAAAGGTAATATAACTAATCTTGAATAAGTAGCTCTTCAAGCCATTTGTTGAAGTCATTAGGCTTGAGGTAGGGATGACTAAGTTTTCCCTTGGAGTAACTTTTCTCTTAAGACCTAACCTATTATTAAGATTTCCAGGTCAGGTGTGGTGGCTCACACCTGTAATCCCAGCACTTTTGGGAAGCTGAGGTGGGTGGATTGCTTGAGCTCAGGAGTTCAAGACCAGTCTGGGCATCATGGTGAAACCTCGTCCCTACCAAACATGCAAAAACGCTGAGCAGGGTGGCACACACCTGTGGTCCCCACTACTCAGGAGGCTGAAGTGGGAGAATCACTGGAGCCCAGGAAGTCAAGGCTGCAGTGAACCGAGATTGAGCTACTGCACTCCAGCCTGGGCGACAGAGTGAGACCCTTTCTAAAAAAACAAAAACAAAAACAAAAACCCTTGAGTTTCCAACACAAGACGACTGTAGGACTAACCCAGTAGGATGAGTGCTGAATAAAGCTCTGGTCCACTCTTTCTATCTCCTCTAGCAGATGTCTGGTACTGGCCTCTGCTTGCCTCTCATGAGTTCTGTGAGATTGCGAAAGATAAGTGTAAATAAAATTTTTTATTAAACAGGGTTTTGACACCAAAAATATGTCGGAGGTTGTCTACTGTATGCAATTGTAGTTTTAAAATTGTTCTAAAGAAGTGCACAACGTGCAGGTTTGTTACATATGATACATGTGCCATGTTGGTGTGCTGCCTCCATTAACTCGTTATTTACAATAGGTATTTCTCTTAATACCATCCCTCCCCCCTCTCCCCACCCCACGACAGGCCACAGTGTATGATGTTCCCCACCCTGTGTCCAAGTGTTCTCATTGTTCAGTTCCCACCTATGAGTGAGAACATGCTGTGTTTGGTTTTCTGTCCTTGTGATAGTTTGCTCAGGATGATAGTTTCCAGCTTCATCCATGTCTCTATAAAGGACATGAATTCATCCTTTTTTATGGCTACATAGTATTCCGTAGTATTCCATGTTAACATATAATAATAATAATAATAATAATAATAATAATAATAATAAAAGGAGTACATCTATTTCTAGGAGGATTTCTAACAGACAAGTAATTCCAACAAATTATGGAGGAAAGAAAAATGGCTGTTTTTGATTCCTTGCTGAAATCACAGTATTTTGGCTATACTGTGTTATACACAATGTTATAAAATTGATGTTATCTATTTATTTTTACTTTTTATAATGTGGCTCCTAGAACATTTAAAGTTATATATGTGGCTTCTGTTTGCTGTTCAAATTATTTTTTACTGGTCTAGACCTTGTTTTTTTATTTTAACCACAATCCACCTAGGCGTTCCACTTGTATCTCCATCTCAGAAAATCTCGAACCAATTTTTGTTTTTCTCCAAACACACTTTTTCCATATCTTATTTTATCAGGACAGAAGCCAAAACCTTTGCTCCCACCCTACAAATGACTACTAAGTACGACTGATTTTGTCTCTACAGTCTCTTGATTCCAGGAGTTTCCCTCCAGACCTACTGTCCTGTCCTAGCTGAGGCGTTCACTCTTTCTTCCTGGATTATTGCACCATCCTCCTGTGTGAAATCCTTGAATTCAGTCTCACTCTCTCAAACCAGAGTAGCTCTTTTCTAAAGGAAATCTTATTTCCTCATCTTCCTGCTTGAAATATCTCAGTTCCTTCCCATCTAGCTTAGTGTGACACAATTACGCCCCAATCTGGCTCTGGTCTACTTGCTCCATTTTACTTACTATCTCTCCATATCAGGTATCCTAAATTCTAGCCATACCGATGGCTTTCAGCGCTCTGAGTGTGTCCCTCCATGCCTGGGTACGTCAGCCATGCTTTTCCCCAGTCAGCCATGGTAGGCTCTGCACCTTCCAAGGCAAATCTTAGGCCCCACCTCAAACACTTCAACGGCCACCACTCAGGGGCTCCTCCAGAAGTCATGCAGAGTACTCTCAGCTTCCCCATACTCCACAGAGCTCATGCATCCCTGTTCAGTGCAACACCAAACTGAATTAGAATTGCCGATTTTAAGACGGTCACTGTTTCAGATGCATTTTGACACTCTGAAAAGTGACTGATACAGAGCAGGTCTTGACTGGATAAATCCCCCAATCTTTTCTCCCAGCCCCGTCACCTTGCCTACGTTCTTCTCTTGCCAGAGCCTTAACAGGTCACATTTGCTGCTTTCTGGAATGGCTCTGCTGATAAGATTCTTGAGGATGCTATTTAGAAATACTTATATTTAAAGAGTATGTGGGATGATGAGTATGTTAATTTACTTGACTACAATAACCATTTCACTATGTATAAATATGTCAGTATATCATGTTTTACTCCTTAAATATATACAATTAATAAACCAATTTTTAAATGCCAGAAATAATTGTGTTTAGGAAACCAATTTAGAGATTTTAAAGATTAGCCCTCAAAGACGTTTTCAAGTATGTTCTTTCAGCACCCTTGTACAAGTCACTCATTACCTGGGAAGAATTAAGCATTTGACATTGAGGAATAATTCAGAGCAACAATTCTAGGGAAGAGTGAGAGAGCTGAGTTGGTAATCAAAAAGAACTAAAGCCAACTTCAAAGGCAATTAGCTTCTAGCATTGTAACCACAGCACAAGAGGCGGGGCCTGCCGTCTGTCTTGCACACATCCCCCTCAGGCTGAGCAAGGTGTTATTTTTAACTACTTTGTAAATTCCAATTCCCCTCATCCCTATGTTAATCATTTTCCATTTCACAAGGATGCGCTTTTGGAATGAAAAAATTGTACAGGATAGTTTGTCTCAAGGCGCCCTCTATTGATAATACCAGAGATCACAACCAAAGGAAGTTAATTTACCCAGTGCCAGAATGTGCCAAGAGATAGCACTTGACTTTTTTTAAAAAATAAAACTGTCTTTATTCACAAATTACAATATTGAATAACTAGGAAATCCAATCTACAACAAGAACAATACAAACTTCTGGAACTAATAAGTGAGTTTAGCAAGGTCTCAAAATACAAGATTAATATACAAAAGTCCATTTCTTTCCTATATGTCAATAAAGAGCAATCAGAATTTGAAATTGTAAAAAATACAATTTACAATAGCACCAAAAAATAATGAGGTATTTACAGTTATACACGTAACAAAATACGTCCAGGATATGTATGTGAAAAACTGCAAAACACTGATGAAAGGAATCAAAGAATATTTAAATACATGGAGAGAGAGTACACGTCCGTATATTGGAGGACCTTGTTCACTTTTTAATGTTCTTTTTGCTCTATTTTTTATCTGACTAGGTTAGTTCAAAAGACCTTCAAGCTCTGAAATTCTTTTTTCTGCTTAGTCCAGTCTATTGATAAAGCTTTCAGTTGTATTTTGAAATTCTTTACATGAGTTTTTCAAATCCAGAAGCTCTGACTGATTTCTTTTTAAGTTGCTTATCTCCTTTCATTTCCTTTTAGAAGTTTCTTTGTGTTGATTTTAATCCTTGTCTTGGATTGCCTTGCAATCCATGCTTTGAATTCTGTATCTGTCATTTCTGAGTTTCCTTTTTGGTTAGAGAACACTGGAAATCTGGTGTGATCCTTTGGTAGTGTCACACTACATTCAGATTTTTCATGCCGGAAATCTTTTTTTTTTTTTTTTTTGAGGCAGAGTTTCACTCTTGTTGCCCAGGCTGGAGTGCAATGGTGCGATCTCAGCTCACCACAACCTCTGCCTCCCAGGTTCAAGCAATTCTGCTGCCTCAGCCTCCCAAGCAGCTGGGATTACAGGCATACACCACTACGCCCAGCTATTTTTTGTATTTTTAGTAGAGACAGGGTTTCTCCATTTTAGTGAGGCTGGTCTCAAACTCCCGACCTCAAGTGATCTGCCTGCCACAGCCTCCCAAAGTGCTGGGATTACAGGCGTGAGCCACCACGCCCAGCCTCATGCCAGAATTCTTATGCTGGTCCCATCTCATATGGAAATACTGATACTTCTAATTTTTAAAATTATTTTTGTGAGGGTCGAATTTTTTTTTCTTTATTTCTTTCCCATCTCCCACCCTAGGGAGTGTGACTGTAGAGAATGTTAGGTAGAGTCTTTTGGCTTTGCTTCTAAAACCCTGTGTACTCTGTCAGCACGTTTTATATTGAACGGTGCAGTTCTACTATAAGCCAATAGATGACACTTCCAAGTAAGAGCCAGCTGCAGCCAATGGAGTCAGGTGTATACTTTATCCTTGTTTACTGGCAGAAGCCACTGTTGCCTCAGGCAAGGAGTTGATCTGTGGAGTGCACAGTGATCTGAGCTCCCTGTTTAGCCCTGAAGGGCTCTCTCTTCTTCCCAATCTAGATTCTTCATCTCTAAACTGTATCTATCAAATTTCTTAATCTGAGGTAATCTCTAGCTTAGCAATTCATGAAATAAGAACTTTCTGCAGAAAATAGAGGCTATTGACTGAGTTGGTTGAAAGTTGTCTCTTATTAAATTTTTAATTCATAGGGTAGATTTTAAAGTCACTAATAATTCTATAAATATTCCTAATTTATTCTATGAAAATGTACAGAAAAACCTTCATTATTTTTGCATAGGCTTAATAGGTTGTGAGTGTTCTTACAAATGTTCTAGTTTCCCTGATAGGTTTAATCTGAATAATAGAATTGCATAAATCTTCCTGTTGTGACTTAAAGAAACTGGTTTGTAGGAGCATCTACCTCATCGCTCCAATTTAGTATTCACGACGCAATTTTTTGATCTTCATTCCTACAAAGGAAAGCATGAATGTCAGGAGAACTCTGTTTTGCTTGGTTATCATTTATATAGTTTTCACTCTACAGCAATAAATTGATATCCTAGAGTATTTATCCACCTTTTCTGAGATTGTACTGTTAAGGCTTTGAAAGGCTGATGAACACAGGTGCATGGAAAAAAAAATTACTTTCTGAACATTATGCTAGGATTATGCTACTCCCTAAGGCCCTCCTGGAGCAGCCATTTCTACTTTTTCACTGGCATCTCTTTTCCTTTTTTTAACATCCAACAAGAAAAACACATTCTTTAGGGGAAAAAAATGCTTGTATAATGAAGTAGTATCCATTAGCAGCATTATTTCTAAGAGCCAAAAGATGGAAATAACCCAATTTTCCCTCAATGCATGAATACATTTAAAAATGTGGTATACATAAAATACTGGTTTTAGACTATCATAATCTTTTATTAAAATCTGATTTTTATCAAAATCATTAATTTTATGAATTCAGTCAACTTATTCTATGAAGTCAAGAAGATTGCACTACTAGTGGCAAGTAGTATCTTTTTATCAGTGAGACTTTTCACATTGTCTAAAATATTCTTATATACTGATAGACCCCAACTTACTATGGTTCAACTTGCAATTTTTTGACTACACCATGGTGTGAAACCATTGCAATTTCAACACACTCCGAATTTTGAATTTTCCCAGGCTGGCAATACGCAGTACATGAGATATATAATACTTTATCATAAGATAGAGTTTATGTTAGACGAAGGTGCCCACCAGTAGGCTAATGTAAGTGATCTGATAATGTTTAAGGTAGGCTAGGCTATGATGTTTGGTAGGTTAGGTATATTAAATGCATTTTCATCTTACAATGTTTTCAACTTACAATGGGTTTATTGGGATGTAACCCCATCATAAGTTGAGGAGCTTCTGTTCTATGGGTTGAAAATCTCTACTCTAAAAACCTGAAGTTCCAAAATCTGACACTGTTTGAATGCAGACATAATGCCCCCAGTGGAAAATTCCACATCTGACCTCATGTGACAGATCAATAGCAAAAACAGTCAAAACTTTGCTTCATGTACAAAATTACTTTATAAAATCCTGTATAAAATTCAGGCTATGTGTATAAGGTATATATGAAACGTAAGTGAATTTTGTGTTTAGACTTGGGTCTCATTCCTAAGATCTTTCATTAAGTATATGCAAATATACTAAAATCAAAAGAATACAAAATTTGAAACATTTCTGGTCTCAGGCATTTTGGATAAGGGATATTCAATCTGTCTTACTAGAAAAATACAATTTCTATTCAGTGTGACAGAAACTTAAAAATGGACTTACCAAACTTGGACTTAATAGATTCTTCTCAAAATGCTCATTTTTTTCCACTTGATTTTTGACGGGAATTTTTACTTTGAAATTTTTTACGTCGAGCCTGAAAGGTAGATTTTAAAATAATTATCCTCACAGATACATTTCTAAAATATCACATACTTTCTAAACATCTATGATTATGTAAATTCTTAAAGATTTGAAAAGTCGATGATTGGGAGGCTATATCATTTTCTACCTATATTTTGTGGATAATGGGGAAAATTTAGGAATAACGTATAAAAATTATGCATTTCAAAATAGCTTAAAGGTGAACTTTATCCTTGGCTTCACACAGATGTGCTTATTATCCTAACTCATACAATTCTCATTCTACTTTTTTTTTTTTTTTGCTTTATAAATACTCAAGTTGCTTTAACTTATGCTTTTTGCATGTAGTCTTGAGTCTTAGCACTTCCTGTAACATCTGTGATTTGATCCTTCGCTTCTTGCAACTAAAACAAATAATCATAAAAATAAACTATATTCATAATCTAGTACAACTCTGCCCATCACCTGCTTTTGTAACTAAATTTTATTGAAACACTGCCACACCTCTTCAATCTGCATATTGTTTATGGTTACTTTTGTACCGTAACTACGGAGTAGAGGTGTTGCAACAGAGATCCTATTGCTCACAAAGCCTCACACAATACTATCTGATCCTTTACAGAAAACGTTACCAATCCTGGTCTAGTACTAAAACACAACATTATTCTATTTTTCTGTGTTTAAATTATATTTGATTAAATACTCAAACTTACAAAACTTGTAAAATGGGAAAAGATAGGAAATTAACACATGATAAAGCTTTATATTTTTGAATTCCAAGCAACCACCACATCAACTTACTTAATTTATTTGTGTGTACACATCTAGTTTTATTGTAATAATTTGTATACTTTTAACATTTAAAACTAGCATCTTTCCAGTAAAACAAAAAGAAAATCTAAAAGTAAAGAAAAACCAAACTACAATAGACAACGTCAATTCCAGATGAGATCCTGATTCTCCTATTTAGCAACAGAGCTCAAGCCATCATTAGGAGACAATTTATTTTAGAAGTGTCATCTTCAACTGCAAGGATGTCCATTAAACATCACAAACAGGGCATAGGAGAAGCCATGTTGTAAAAGTGCCCGTTTAGCCTACCCAAACATCTCAAACCCACCCTGTGCTGACCTTCTGTAACTCCCATTTTGTAGAGGTTTTTTTTTTCTGTTTTTAAACAAGAGAAATTAGATAGACACATGTTGGTGAGTGCTAACTGTTCTTATTCACGGACAGACAGGATATAGTGTCTCAGCCCAATATACAGAGAAAGGAGGGGAAATAAATAATGTTATGCACTACTTTTTGGGAGCCTAGGCACCCTCTAGCTTTTAGCAGAGTGAAGAGTGAAAAAAGAAGATTGTTTTATTTTGTTTTGTTTTCCCCCACACAGCTTCATGCTGTTGATTCCATACAGTGTTTGTTGAGGTACAGGGAGGAACAAAAGTAAATATTAAACAGAAAGGAGTGGAGATTATTTTTCCATAGGATTCTGCTCAAGTTATTTCCTCCCACAATGAGTTGAGAACCATGGTGCAGATGTGAGAGACCTCATAAAAAGGCCAACTGAGCACAAGAGGGAAAAAAAAGACTGCAACTTTCTCCTAGAGACTGGGGAGAATTTTTAAAGTTGGAATCCATCAGTGTTCTGTGAGTCGTTTTGTCCTTCTTCCCCTTCGTCCTCCTCATCTCCTTCACCTTCATCTTCACCTTCCTTTAATCGAGACCTTTCAAACTTTCTTTCTCTTTCTCTCTCTTTCCTTCTCCTCCTCCTTCCTCCTCCCTCCTCCTCCTCCTCCTTTTTCTCCTTGTTCTCCTTCTTCCTGTTGGCCTTCTTCTTCTTTCACTTTATTATTATTTATATCAGGAGCCCAGTAGCACTGCACCCTCACACCATGCTCCAGCTCACTGCTTGCTCCCCCTACAAACTGTTTCCTCCTCCACCTTCGCCTCGCATGAAGAGGACTCGACTATAATTTTAAATAGGTACAGTTGTAAATGGCCCCGGCTTTGCCAGTGATTATGGAAATTAACATGATGCTTTAGGTGGCAACCAGATGTTTCATGGAACAGTCTGAGAGGAAGTAGCTTCACGAATGCCAGAACACCTCGGTCTGAGTCTCAGCTCCAGCAGTTACTAGCTGTATGACTGTGAGCAAATTAACTTTCTGTGTCTTTTAGAATATATATATATTATATAAAATATATATGTAAATATAAAATTATATATTAAAATGTATATCAAAATATATAAAATGAAGAAAATAGTATCTACTACACTGGGATGCTGGAAAGATTAAATTTGTGGGATATATGTAAAGTACTCAGAAGAATATGTGGCACATACTGAGCTATCTATACATACGTATGTGTGTAATATTTGCTATTGGCATCATTATTTGTATTATATTTTACGTTCTGGTGACATGGCGAATGAAAGTGGTCTATACCTGCATTGAATCATTCTTCATGCCACTAAAAATGACAGCAAATGGGATGAGGCCCAGTACATCTTCAGTACTTCATAGAACTTTCACCAGTTCCATTAGCCAACAGTGCTTTTTTCCACTTATAATAATTTATAGATTACTTTTCTCTCTGTACTACTCAGTGGGCAATGATCGCGTACTACAATGCAAATAGCACCCCTGGATTGAGTAGTATATAACTTACATGACAATCAGAGGCAGGCTAAAGCCACTGACCTGAAAATATCAGACTCTACTACTAAATGAAAGTTTGCAAATCAATTCATTGGCAGCAACTGTCTACGTTGGGCTGCTTCAACAAGCACACTGATGAGCAGATGAAGATTATGTTATACGGCATCTCAGAAAAGCTGCAGCCAGAGCTTTTCAGATGGTAAAGTGGTATCAATCTACAAATCTCAGTTCTGGCTGCACAATGAAAGAAGGCAAATTTAGGTTTGTTTTCATAGTGAAAAAACAACATTTGATGGAACAATTTTTCTCTATAAGACTTAAGTGGTCTTAATTTTGTGTTTAATTGCTTAAAATACACAAAATAAAAGTTTTACTATGTCAATGTCTCAAAAAAAAAAAAAGAAAATATGGGGGTGGTATAAATATTTAATTGTATTCTAACAACTGTTAAGCTAAACTATTCTTGATTTATACAAAAATGAGTGACATGCATTTCACATATTATTCTCCTCTTAAGCAAATTTAAGGTAAGATAAAATTCTCTCTCATAAAAAAACTAAAAGCAATATAGAATTAAGGGTGCAATTGTTTTGCACAGACTGGAAAGTAAGTGTTGAAGCATAAGGTCAGACTCAGAGCAAGAAATATGATGTGGCACGTCTGAATGAATGAGGCTAAATGAACAGAAACTGAAAAAGCAGGAAAGACAGCATGAGTAGGGAAGAGAGATGGTGAAATCAGCCCAGTTAGCCCTGAGGACAGAGTCCAATGGTAGGGAGATAAAAACATATGTCCATACAATAACCTGGAAATGAATGTTCATAGCAGCGTTTTTCATAATAGCCAAAAAGTGAAAACAATCTAAACATCCATCAAGTGATGAACGAATAACTGGTATAGCCATACAATAGAATATTATTCAAGAATTTAAAAAAATGAAGTACTGATATGTGCCACAATACAAATGAACTCTGAAAACATTATGCTAAGAGAAAGAAGCCAGTCGTCAAGGAATGACGCTATTTACATGAAATGTCCAGAACAGGCAAATCTATGGAGACAAAAAGTAAGGACGCAGAGTTTCTTTTCAGGGTGATGAAACGCACTAGAATTGATCATGGTGAAGTTTACACAACTCCGTGTGTATGCTAAGATATACTTAGTTGTAATACTTTAAACGGGTGAACAGTATATGTGATTTATATCTCGCTAAAGTTGTTTTTAAAAATCTAATGGCACGATTAAGAGAATTTTCTTTACTTCCTTTTTTTTCTTTTTTTTCTTTTTTTGAGACAGGATCTCACTCTGTCACTCAGGCTAGAATAAAGTGGCACAATTGTGGCTCACTGCAGCCTCAACCCCCTGGGCTCAAGTCATCCTCCCACCTCAGCCTCAGCCTCTCGAGTTGCTGGGACTATAGGCTCCCACTTCTACTCCTAGCCTCAGATAAGTTTCTTAATTCTCTATTTTGAATGTATACACAATACACAATCTAATATTAATATGCTTTTATAATATGTTTTAAATTTTTTTAAATAAAGGAAATGCCCAACTTTTCAAACAGTTTGTAAATTAACCTAAAACATTTGTACTTTGAAGAACAGTATCATGGCCTTTCTGTAATGGTTAACCTGAAATCCATGAAATAAAGAGTCACAGATTCTATATCTATTCACAAAAGTGAAGATAAAAATAAGGTAATTTTTGGAACATTCCATGAAACATTCTCCTCTGGTTTAATCTGGCTTGCCTCATGATGGCAATAGAGAAGTCACTAAAACATACTGTTTAACAGGAAAAAAAGTCTCTCAACTTTTGTGAGGAATGATACATAATTCTCCACTTTTTTAAGGGTATTTTAAGAAAAAAAATGTATGTAATTGGAGTAATTGACTTTATTTATTTATTTTTGAGACAGGGTCTCACTCTGTTGCCCAGGCTGGAGTGCAGTGGTTTGATCACGGCTCACTGCAGCCTCAACCTGCTGGACTCAAGTGATCCTCCCACCTCAGCCTCCCAAGTAGCTGGGACTACAGTTGTGCGCCACCGCACCTGGCTAATTTTTGTATTTTTTGCAGACATGAGGTTTTGCCATGTTGCCTAGGCTGATCTTGAATTCCTGGACTCAAGCAGTCTGCCCACCTTGGCCTCCCAAAGTGCTAGGATTACAAGCATGAGCCACTGAGCTGGCCTGGAGTAATTGAAATTTATTTTCTTATTTTTATTTTTTATTTATTGTTTTAGAGTCAGGGTATTGCTGTGTTGGCCAGTTTGGTCTTGAACTCCTGGCCTCAGGCAGTCCTCCTGCCGCAGTCTCTGAAGGTGCTAGGATTACAGGTGTGAGCCACTACACCCAGATGGAGTAATTGAATTTTAACCTCTGGGTGTATACTGAACCTGTGCATTACTTTCATTTGTGAGCTCGATTATAGGAAAACCAAAGCTGTTCACAGGGGAATCTTTCACAAACCATCTCTTTGTTTGCTCTTTCTCTATTTAGGAGCAGATGGAAAAGTTGAAGCAAAAGGCATCAAAGGTGATCAAGGTTCAAGAGGATCCCCAGGAAAACATGGCCCCAAGGGGCTTGCAGGGCCCATGGGAGAGAAAGGCCTCGGAGAAGAGACTGGGCCTCAGGGGCAGAAGGGGAATAAGGGTGACATGGGTCCCACTGGTCCTGAGGGGCCAAGGGGTGACATTGGGCCTTTGGGCCCAACTGGTTTCCCGGGCCCCATGGGCCCTATTGGAAAGCCTGGTCCCAAGGGAGAAGCTGGACCCATGGGGCCCCAGGGTGAGCCAGGAGTCCGGGGAATAAGAGGCTGGAAAGGAGATCGAGGGGAGAAGGGGAAAACCGGTGAGACGCTGGTCTTGCCAAAAAGTGCTTTCACTGTGGGGCTCACGGTGCTGAGCAAGTTTCCTTCTTCAGATGTGCCCATTAAATTTGACAAGATCCTGTATAATGACTTCAACCATTATGATATAGCAACGGGGAAATTCACGTGCCACATTGCTGGGGTCTATTACTTCACCTACCACATCACTGTTTTCTCCAGGAATGTTCAGGTGTCTTTGGTCAAAAATGGAGTAAAAATACTGCACACCAAAGACGCTTACATGAGCTCTGAGGACCAGGCCTCTGGTGGCGTTGTCCTGCCGCTGAGGCTCCGGGATGAGGTGTGGCTGCAGGTGACAGGAGGAGAGAGGTTCAATGGCTTGTTTGCTGATGAGGACGATGACACAACTTTCACAGGGTTCCTTCTGTTCAGCAGCCCGTGACAGAGGAGAGTTTATAAATCAGCCACACCATCCATCAGAATCAGCTTGGTGACGAACTTTTTCAGATGGTTTTACTTCACTAATTCCTCCAATTATTACAATAATCATAAAAAGGTGAAAACGGAAAAGTTATTCCCAAAACTGATTCTGTGTAACTTACTATCTTTCCAGGAGTAAATATTGAAAAGAGCTGCATGGTTTATTCTAATTTATTTCACATTTCTTATTCCTATTATCTGAAGAATCCTCTGCCGGTGTGTTTGTTGTGGGAAGAGTGTTTTGATATCGTTTTAGTGCTCTGAGGAGTCATGTGAAGATGTATTCCTCATCTGTGTTTCTGAGGACAGTAAGGGGAAAGTAAAGGGAAATCTTTATTCCATTTAGTACTAGTAACAGCTTTAAGGTGGTGATGCTGTCACACTCCAGAAAGCTGTAGACACTGCTCATTTTGTCTTTTTTTTTAACAAATTATTTTTCAGTTCTGGGATACATATGCAGAACATGCAAGTTTGTTACATAGTAAACATGTGTTGTGGTGGTTTGCTGCCTCTATCAACCCGTCACCTAGGTATTAAGCCCTGCATGCATTAGCTATTTGTCCTGGTGCTCTCCCTCCCACTTGCTCATTTTCTAACCTACGTTTTAATCACCATTCCATCCAACAAATCATTGTTTGATCATTATTTGCCAGGCGTGAATCTCTATTTGTTTTCTAGGATTGCCCTAATAAAGTACGCAAAGTGAGAGTCTTTAAACAACAGAAACGGACTTTCTCTGTTCTGTAGCCTGGAAGTTTGAGATCACCATAGCAGCAGGGCCATGCTCCCTCCAAAGGGGCTACAGGAGGATCCTGCCTTGCTGCTTCCAGCTTCTGGCTGCTGGTGGCAGCATCACTCCAGTCCCCGCCTCCATCTTCAGGTGGCTGTCCTCCTTCTGTATCAGCCAAATTTTCCTCTTCTTACAAGGACAGCTTCCCTAATCTAGTATGACCCATCTTAATCATCTCTGCAAACTCCTTATTTTCAAATAAGGTCACATGTACAGGTACCGAGGGTTAGGACTTCAGCATCTCTTCTGGGAGACACAGTTCAACCCAATCTGCCCTCTGAGTCCCAAAGTTGATTTCCTTCCCATGTGCGAAATACATTTTCGCCCCATCTCAACATTTCCAAAAGTCTTAACACTTTCCGCACCAGCTCCTCTCACCATCTACATCATTCAATAAGCTACAGAGGAGACCTACTGGGTGATTCATCCTGTGGCAAAATTTCTCTCCATGTGTGATCGTGCGAAACCAGAAAAGTTAATCCACTTTTAAAAGACAGTGGGGCGGGGCGGGGGCGGGGGCCGGCATAGGGTAGACAGTCCATTCCAAAAAAGGGATCACCGGTCCCAGACAATTCTGAAACCCTGCAGGGAAAATCCCATTAGACTGCTTTCACTGTTTCCCATCTAAAGTTTTTAAATGAGCTATGCAAGAGTAAAAAGTTACTGGACAGAGACACCAAACAGAGACGTGCAGGATGAATTTACCAAGAGAGTTGGTTAAAAGGGAAACTTCTCCTTCAGGCCTATGGCGGGCACTTCTTGTTTACTCAAGTACCTACCATCTCTCAAAAAATATCTGATGTCCACCGGAATTCGAATATGTCATGATTTTGCCCGCGCTCAGCCCCCCTAGTCACTTGGGAGGGAAGCACAACCCTAGCCCTTCCTTACTCTGGACACGGGGGGCGGTAAACCGCGACGGCGGCTGAGAAGGCAGGGGAGCGACGCTCTTGCTCTCTGGACGTCAACGTGCCCACGTCCTGAGGTCGCGCCCAGACCCGGAAGCGGGGGCGTCACGTGGGGCGGCGTGGGCCGCTGCCTTGGAAACGCCGAGCCCGCGCTCCGGGCGAGAGCACCAGGGCAGGGGTCTCGCGTTGGAGGAAGGGACTGATTCGGGGATAGAATGCTGTGCGTCGGAAGGCTGCGCGGCTTCGGAGCCAGAGCAGGAGCTCTGCCGTCCCAGTGGGCGGGCCAGGGAAGCCTCCAAGCCGGGATCCGGGCCCGAAGGGTCAGCACCAGCTGGTCTCCCGTGGGCGCCGCCTTCAATGTCAAGCCCCAGGGCAGCCGCTTGGACCTGTTCGGCGAGCGCCGGGTGAGCGGCGCAGGAGGAGCTCCCCTTAGTCCGCGAGCTAAGCCGACCTCTGCTCCGCGCGGCCAGCGACACTCAGGGCGAGATTGTTTGGGCCTGGGAGGAGGCGGGCAGCCAACCCACCTGGGACAGCGGCGTCTTGTGTGCACTCTCGATGAGGGCAAGGTCACCTCTGCTTTGAGGGGCGGGGCTTAGTGGTCTCCTCCCCAGAGTGTGGAGTCCGGGAACTGCTTGTGCATGAGCCACTTGCTCCACGTGCATCTGAATAGTTCGTCCTGGCAGTGGCGGTGAATTCGGCCTGCCAGGACCCGCCCTCTGCCACATTCACCCGCACACCCGCTAAAGCCCTTTAGTTCCAGCGCTACAGTCCTGCCTTAGGTGGCCTATCCCTGTGCCTTCACAGGCGGTATCACATGGTCTTTTCGCAGGGACAGGGCTGCCTGTTTCATTGATACATGAAATTCCATCACCTATTAATTTATTTCAAAGCTTTGGGCTTTCTTGTTTTAAAACACAAAACGCTGTTGAGACGAGTCTGACTTCCCATAGTGCCGTGGAATTGGTCACTTTGATTTCTTACCCCAGGAAGTCACTAGAGGGCATTGTCTAGTGGAAGGTGAGAAGAAGGCAAGGTTGGAAAGGGCTTACCTGATGCCTGTTCTACTTGGAGTTTGTACCTTTTGTCCGTTTTAGGTTAAGGATTACTTTTAATTTTGCCTTTTAAAATTTCATTATAGTGTATTGCCTTGTAAAGAGGAGTCTAGGGTATTGTTGCACTGAGCTAAGGTGTATGATTCTGGTTTTATCTCCATGATCAGCTTTGTCTATTTTAAAATTATTTTGTGTGAAATTTGCTACACGACCTTCCGTAAGAGTATGCAGTGCTGGTATTAACATAGTTGGTGTGAGAACTGCTTGTAGGCGCTGAGGAGAAAGATGTGAGGGGAAGCCTGATTTTGGGTAGATGAGATGTAACTAATTTTAGCTTTTATTTTTCCCTTTTGTATCATGATACTCAGCACCGATAGCAGATTTTCAAATTTGTGAATTGGTTTTTGCCTTGAAAAAAAAAGGTTTATTCCGTTTTTTAGTATTACGGTCACTGGTAATCCGAGAGTTAGAATTCCCGAGGGCAGTACGGGCAGGTTGTACTGGGAGGTGGAAGTAGTCTGCGCTTGAATCAAATTAAATCAATGTAAAGATGACATTTGTGTTTGGTCCTGATTCTGCTTTGTCCCCCACTGACTTTCTTTTATTTTTTTAACTTGTAATATATTTTGAAGAGAGATTAATAGCTTAACTTCATCCATCCCTTGTTGTAGAAAGAGTAGGCCTTATCAGGCCTGAAGGTTTACCTGCTGCTATTTCTGAAAGTTTATGTGCTAAACACCTACAAAGTTAATTAACAAAGCCTAGCGTCTGCTCCTGTCATTTGTTTCCTTCATTGAGTTACCCCCATATGGTAGACGTTCTGTTGGATAGCCGGTTAAAAAAATGAAGGGCAGGGCTCTTGGGTCTGGAAGCTCACCTTTTCAGGAGAGACTTTCAAACAGATTGTAATTGAGATTCTAATTGTAATAGAGAAGTATGGGAAAGTGTGGGCTTTAGAGATGTACAGAGCGGGTTCGAGTTCTGGCTTTGCCAGTATTAATTTGTGACCTCAAAGAAGTTTTTTTATAACCTTTTTTTTTGTTTGTTTGTTTGTTTGAGACGGAGTCTTGCTCTGTGGCCCAGGCTGGAATGCAGTGCCGCGATCTTGGTTCACTGCAAGCTCTGCCTCCCGGGTTCACGCCATTCTGCTGTCTCAGCCTCCCCAGCAGCTGGGACTACGGGTGCACGCCGCCACGCCGGGCTAATGTTTTTGTATTTTTAGTAGAGACAGAGTTTCACCGTATTAGCCAGGATGGTCTCCATCTCCTGACCTCGTGATCCGCCCACCTTTTCTAACCTCTTAAAGCATGTGTCCTGATCTGTAAAAGAATGATACCCTGTTCTGTAGGATTGTGTGATTGAAATGAGAACCTGTGTAAAGTAACAGGTGCACTTCATGGTATGCGGTAGGTGCATATTAAATGCTTTTTTTCTCTGCCTTCCTGAGTGTGCTAACAAGTGTGATTGAATAGGTAACAAAAGAATGGTCATTCCCATTAGATCAGTGATTTTTGTTTTTATCAAGATATTGAAATGTCTTTGGAACATATAAAATTTGCTCCCAGTTTCAGCCTATGATTTTAATATGTTCATTAAATTTTTCTAAAATATCTATTGCTTCGTGGTCAACTCATCCTCTCTATTTGATAGTTGTAGAGTAATTGGTACTGTGTACTGAGATCTTACTCTGTCAGATATTGCTTTTAGTACTTTACATATCCTTAGTATGTGTATCCATGCTGTAAGGTATGTATTGTTCCCATTGTACATGATGAAAAAATATGAGGCCTAGGAGGAGAAATAACATGACCAGGGTTATAAACTAATAATAATTATGGCTAACATCTATCTATCAAATGCTATGTGCTAAACACTGCTATATATATATATACACACACACACACACATATGTATTTACATATATTATCTCATTTAATTCTTGCAGCCACTCTTAGGTTCTGTAGAAGTGACAGAGCTGGATTTTGAACCCATATCATTTTTTTTTTCAGAAAATAGTTAAAAATTGAAGAAAAAGTATGTTCTGGAAACATTTTTAGTGTAATTTATGTGGAGTGATATGGGGAGTATGATAGTGGTATCCGTGATCACAGGTATAACATGATACCCCAATGAAAGCCAAGATTTCCTTTGTGATAAAAGTTTAGTAAATATTTAAAAAGCACAGTTTTGAATTTTGGTTATAAATCAGACGTATTCTTTGGTTCTAAGGGTCTTTTTGGAGTTCCTGAGCTCAGTGCCCCAGAAGGATTTCATACTGCACAAGAAGAAGCCTTGAGAAAGACAGAATTGCTTGTGGACCGTGCGTGTTCCACCCCACCTGGGCCGCAGACCGTGCTGATCTTCGATGAGCTCTCGGATTCCTTGTGCAGAGTGGCCGACTTGGTAAGATGCTTTGCCTTAGACTTGAAGCTACCTCTTTTTCAACCTGCTAAAATTTAAGTGAAATTTATCCTTCGTTGTTTACTATTAATATTAGATTATAAAGTTAAAAATGTCTGAAACTGAGATCCATTAGGTGTGATTTTTTATGATGAAATATGTCATTAGGAATGGGGAAAATGTTATCAGAAAAGGTGATAAGTCGAACTTGTACTTTAATATGTATATTTAATAAAATATACATGTAATATAATGAATGATTACTAATATAGCAAATATTTGCTATAGTTGGGTAATATATATTTACATATATATTCATCTGACAGAGGTTCTTCATTTATGAACGCTTCTCCCCAAATTCTAAGAACACTTTGTGTGTGTGTTTACAACAAAATTCCTCTTTTTCTTTTTTTTGCTGTAATGGAGACAGGGTCTCCCTGTGTTCCCCGGGCTGGTCTTGAACTCCTGGCCTCAAGTGAACCTACTGCCTCAGCCTCCCAAAGTGCTAGGATTATAAGTGTGATGAGCCACTTCTTTTGCATAAGAGGTGTGAGAACCAGTTTTAATAAACCTTTTCAGGAATGCTTTTTTGTTTTTAATTAAAAAATAAGTTTTAACATCAAAATGATTGTAAAGCCTTTTTTTTTTTAAACATTTTAAAATTGAAATAGAAGTGTATACCTAGATCTCTTCACCAACTAGGAAATCCATTGCTGAGATAGCAAAATTTTCTTTTTCTTTTTTTTTTTTCATTTTTCATGTTTAATTTTAATATACCTCATGTATATATTCATGAGGTGCACGAGATGTTTTGATAGGGGCATGCAGTGCACAGCGATCACATCCGGGAAAACGCCATCTCCATCCCCTCAAGCTTTTATCCTTTGTGTTACAAACAGTCCAGTTATACTCTTAGTTATTTTAAAATCTACAATTATTATTGCGTGTAGTCACCCTGTTGTGCTATCAAATAGCAGGTCTTACTCATTCTTCCTGTTTTTTTGTACCCATTAACCATTCCCACCTCCCCCACACCACCCTGCTACCCTCCCCAGCCTCTGGTAACCGTCCTTCTACTCTTTATTTCCGTGAGTCAATTGTGTCTATTTTTACGTCCCACAAATGGGTGAGAACGTGTGATGTTTGTCTTTCTGTGCCTGACTTATTCCAGTTAACATAATGACCATCCATGTTGTTGCAAATGACAATATCATTCTTTTTTATGGCTGAGTAGCACTCCATTGTGTGTGAGTCCCACATTTTCTTTGTCCAGTCGTCTGTTCATGGACACTTGGGTTGCTTCCAAATCTTGGATGTTGTGAACAGAGCTGCAACAAACATAGAACTGCAGATATCTCTTCCATATACTCATTTCCAGGAAGCGGGATTTTCTATCAGCCTGAAGGAGCCAACTCTTGGTAACTCTTGTCAAGGAAAGCAGCACACACAATTTAAATAGTGATCATTTATGATCCTGTCTACATGGTATTGAACTGCATAGGTTTTTCCCTCACATTCAGTCAATGTTGAGCACCTACTGTGTGCCAAACACTGTCTAGGCACGAGGTATACGTGCAGGAATGAAACAGCACAATCTCTTACTTCATGGAGTTTATATTCTGGCATTAACTTGTTTTAGATTTAACTAGGCTGTAGCCCCTTTCTACAGCCTAGTTAGCTGAAGAAGCTTTCTCTGGATGCGCTGAAGTAACCTCAGCATAGCTCCATTTTCACAAGAGGGAAGAAAGGCACTGGGTGATGAAGGGATGTGCCAGCTGTCGCCTGGCCAGCGTGTGGTGCAGCTGGGCTGCCAGACCAGGCAGGATATCTGTCAAGCTCTTCTTCCTCCTGTTCCAACCGTTTCAGGGCTGGCTGGCTGCTCAGGTCTCATGAACCCTTACCTGGAAAGGTTGCAAAGTTTGTTAGCCTCTCCATCTTTAAAAAAAATATATGTACTTGTTTTTAAAATTATTATACAGTAAAGTTGACTTCTTTTGGAAGATGGTACAGTTGTGTGAATTTTAGCTTGTATAAATTGGTGCAACCCTCACCACAATCAGGATACAAAGCTGTTCCATCAACCCCCAGAAGTCTCCCTTTATAGTCCCACCCACCCCTCCCCACTAACCTCTGGCAACCACTAATCTGTTCTCTATCCCTATAGTTTTGCCTTTTCTAGAATGTCACCTAAGTGGAATCCTGTATACCTTTTGACTGACTTCTTTGACCCAGCATAACTCATCCCCATCTTTATTTTTTCCTTTTTTGGAAAGTTTCCTTCCACCTATGCACTTGACTTGAGCATTAACACCTTTCAGATATGTTCACCACAAGCTTCCCGGTCTTAAGGAAACTGATAAAGTATCTTATTGTAAAGGGTTTTTCTCTGGAGTGAAGTTGCAGGCTCTGGGTAGTTCTGTTTGTACTGGGTTTTTGTTCTGTGCCTCCAGTATGTGCATAGGAAATGTGTCTTTGAATGGTGGGGGAGCTGTGGAAACGCATTGCTCAAAAGAAAGTTTCATACCCTGTTCACCTAACTGTGTCACTGAAATCAGAAAAGGAAAATCTGTGTCAGTGAATTTCACTGTATAGTCAGTCCTCCAGATTGGGGGATCTGTGCAGTCAACCTACCTTGGATCAAAAATATTTGGGAAAAAAAAATTTGCGTTCATACTGAACATGTACAGACTTTTTTTTCTTGTTACTGTTCCATAAAACAATACAACAGCTATTCACATATTATTTACATTCATTAGCTATTACAAGTAATCTAGAGATGATTTGACGTATGGGATGTACTGTGTATCAGTTATATGCAAGTACTACACCATTTTCTATCAGAGACCTGAGCATCTGTGGATTTGGGTATCTGTGGGAGGACCTAACTATTGCCCACTGATACTGAGGGGTGACCATTGCGTGGCTGTCACAAATCCCAGAATTTACTGTGTATTTTTTGTCTTGGTCTTCATCTTAATCAGTATTCTAGGATTTTTTTCTACATTTTCGCTTTTGGTCTTACTAAAAGATTTTAACTTCTCTGCCCTGTATCTTATTTTGACATTTTTAATATTTATATATAATAATATCTCATTTTGAAAACTTAAAAAAAGAGATGTGATTTATATATGTAGTTATCTGGATAAAAAAGAACCTTTCTCTGTTTTCGATTTTTAAGATACTACCTGCCAGTAAGATTAGTACTGTTATAAGACAGTCGTTTTATAAACTGTTTTTCACCAAGTAGTCATTTTATTTTGTTTTCTTTTTTTAATACAGTTTTTATGTAACAGAACTGTTTTCCTCATCACTATTACAAATCAGTTTTTAATATGTATGCTAATGTTTTGAATTTTAATATTGATTATAAATTCACAACCTGTAGATTAGTAATTTGTAAAAAAAAAATGTTGTAAATTTACGGAACTCATTTTTCAGCTACCTTGGTACTAATGTTATTTTATCGTTACCAATTGTTACAACAAATATACCAAACTATGGACTTAAATGTTTTGGCATTAAAAACTATTTGATAATAAAATTAGGAAATTTTATCTTGTGGTGATTTTATTTCATGTTATAGTCACACGTTTTCTCGGCAAATGAAGAAAATATGTAGTGTTTTGTAGTTTATCTGCTTTTTGACATGAAAACGAAAATTTAGTTTTACATCATTTTATGTTTTTAAAAAAGAATTTTCACTCATTTTAATTTCTAATGACTTCAGTAGCAGCAGCAGTAGTTGTATACAGTATTACGTGGAGACTGTGAACTCATATTTTATTGAAAGGACTATAAAGAGACTGTGCCTTTGTTTTTTGCACAAAGACTACAATGTAGTTAAATCAAAGACTAGAATATAGTTAAATGGGTTTTGAAACTATACTATATGTGTTAGTTAAAAAAAGCCTCTAAGAGTTGTTTTCTGGAGATAAGTTAACGTGAGAACCATACTGCACATAATTTTAGCCAGAAAGTTGTAGAATATTTGAAACCAGTGCCTGCTCTTTTGAAATAAAGAACTAGAGGGCGTGGTGGCAGGCGCCTGTAGTCACAGCTACATGGGAGGCTGAGGCAGAAGAGTGGCGTGAACCCGAGAGGCGGAGCTTGCAGTGAGTTGAGATGGTGCCACTACACTCCAGCCTGGGCGACTCTGCCTCAAAAAAAGAAAAAAGGAAGAATTTGCTTGGTGTTTATATTTGAAAGAGAAAAACTTTTCTGAAATAAAGTTTTTTTTTTGGAATGAAACAAACTTGGTTTCAAGGAATAACAGAATTAAATGTTCTGAAAGAAGCTGCTTTGCTTTTCTCGCGTAGGAAAAAGGAATGGAAATGCATAGGCCAAGCCAATGGCACATCTTAAAACCTGGTTTTCATTCTCACCCTCAGATCCTGGAAGAAAGCTTCTCATCAAATTCCCTTTTGGTTTTGTCTTTCCCCTTTATTAGGCTGATTTTGTGAAAATTGCTCACCCTGAGCCAGCATTCAGAGAAGCCGCGGAAGAAGCTTGTAGAAGTATTGGCACCGTGGTAGAGAAGTATGTGCTGTTCTCCTGCCCCCTTCTGTGCCAAGTCCTGTTCTCCTGCCGCCTTCTGTACCTAGTCCTGGGTGATCCGGTTTCATGGACTTGTGCAGTTTTGTCCAGTCCATAGTGCTTGTCCCCCGCCCAGCAGGGTGGGAGGTGTGAGTGACCAGGGGTGGCCAGAGGGAGGGCTCAGGACGGGCCAGTGGCTCACCTCACAGGCGGGCCCTGGGCCTTGGGGCTGGTTCTCTGTTCTTTCCGTCATTTCCTTGTCTGTAAATGGGGTGTAAAGTTAACCCTGCCTGAGGGTCCTTGTGAGGGTTAAATGAGATCAATGTAAAGGTGTCCCTTGATAATCTGAGATCGTAGACACCCAGGATTCTTGTCATCACCATTATCACTTACCTTAAACAAGGGCTGTTAGTATTCTAGTGGCAAGTTGAACTTACTACATTCTGGCTTGGTTAAATTGCTGTTGCATCAGTGGCTGTGGGCCACAGGGCGAGAAGCCAAAATGCTGTATAAACAGTGTCCTTGTGGCCCCTGTCAGTTGGAATTAGGGGAGTCTAGGGAGGCCATAAAAGTCTGTGGGAGGGCTGGAGCAGGCTCTGGCTGAGGCTGTGATGGAGTGAATTATTTTAAAGTGATTTTGAGGTAAATGTAAATGTTTTTAAGCCACTTATGAGAGCTCCATAGTGCTCGTTAAAATAACTTATTGGTGGACAGTGCTGTATTCCAACACACTTAGCTGCATGGCACCGTGCCAGGCAGTGTATAGAGCTGGGGAGAGCCCTGGGCTCGCCAGCGTGGATTTACAACAGGGAAAAGGGGGTAACGCGAGAAGACAATTTCATATACCAGAAGTTGTTGGAGGAGGAGAGTGATGGCTTCTCTGGTTAGACGAGGCTTCCTTGGAAGACCCAGCACTTCAGGATGTGCAGCTGCTGCTTCTCCCCAGGTCGGGCCACATGTGTTCACTTTGGCACGATCGTGTGTGACTTTTCCCACAGCCGCTGAAAACCAGCTCGCGGAATGGGGTAGAACCGGGCCCTGCAGAGTGCAGGCGCTGGGCACGCTGACGGGGCTGAAAGCGGGGACTCCCTGGGAGAAAGCTTTGCCTCTCGGGAAAGGCCTCTGGCAAGTCGTCCGCAGTGGGCTGCCTGCTCGAGGCGCTCTGCACGCTGTTTCCTGCCGAATTAGACACAGGCCGGTCTCATGGACAGTCACTCTTCATTTTGTGGGAGGACAAATACAGACAGAAGTGTGGGTTCTATCTCAGGGTCTTCCAATGTAAAACATACTGGGACGACTTCTTTAAACCTCTGCAGTGGGGGCAGTGCGGGCAGCCTCTGAACTTCTGTCCCTTTGCCATGGAATGGCTGGAGCCATGGGTGAGCAGGTTAGGAGGTAGGCCTTGGCACTCACTCCCTGCGCGACTTCTGGGATCCATGTATGGGAGTCTGGCCCTTCTTGGTGAGTGTTTCCTGTTGTGTAATGACTACCTCCGTTTCACTGGTATTTGGGAAGGCCCATGAGAATGGTAACAGAAACCCTTTGATTCATATAAATCTTCAGTGTTTTTTTGTGAACCAACTGAGGAACAGGAGTATCGTTGACTCTGTGAGTAGAGACTGGTGAGTGGTTCTTACAACCTTATCCATCCTGGAAGACCTACCCAGCAGGGTGCAGGTTGTATCTAGACCCAGCTCACTATTCAGCTCTGAGAGGGCCATGGCATTTGCATTTAGGGAAGAGGACTGGGTTCCTGCCAGTGGTACTGTGGGGTGGGTTGGGATCACTGCCCAGCCTTGGGCCCTTTGCTCTCTGGATGGCACAACTGCTCAACAGTGGCCATGGTTCATTCACATAGGAAATGTGTGCTGCACACATGATCTCATTTAATCCTCACGGCAGCCTAAGGTCTAAATAATGTGTCCAAGGTCCCAGAGCAGTTACAGGGCCAGTCTTGCATCCCAGTTGCATGATTCTGAAGCCTTTGTCCTGAGCTCTCCCTTACAGCATTTTTAAATTTAAAAATTAGCTGGGCATGGTGGTGTGTGCCTGTAGTCCCAACTACTTGGGAGGCTGAGGTGGAAGGATCACTTGAGCCCAGAAGATTGAGGCTGCAGTGAGCTGTGATTGTGCCACTGCACTCCAGCCTGGGTGACAGAGTGAGACCCTGTCTCCAAAATAAGGGAAAGAAAGAAAGAAGGGAAGGAGAAAAGGGAAGGAAAGTGGGAAGGAAGGATGGTTACACTGTTCTTGGTAGGTTATGCTGTTCAGCTTCTGGGCATGTGTATGGTACAATCTGACACCGTTCTTTTCATGTAAAGTTAAAAATAAGGTATTCGAAAGTCAACTAATTTTTTTACGTTTCTAATTTTTCTAGGTTGAACACAAATGTGGATTTATATCAAAGTTTGCAAAAATTACTAGCTGATAAAAAACTTGTGGATTCCCTTGATCCAGAAACAAGGTACTCACTCATTTCTTTGCCTTGGTTGTGACAGTGACTCTAGAGGTGAGGTTGGGAGACTCTCCCTCAGGGCCTCTGTACTTGCAGCCTCTTCTGTCCGGAATGTTCCTCCCCAGGTATCTTTATGACTCCTGCACTTTCTCTAGGGCTCCACTCAAATGGTGTCTCCTCCCAAATCTTGACACAGGGTCAGACTCCACCCTCTGATCCTGATTTATTTTTCTTCATAGCCTTCATTCCTTCCAATGTATCCTATTTGTTTATTTATCCATCATCTATCTCACCAGACTGCAGGCTCCTTGAGGGTAGGGCTTGGTCTGTTTCGTTCCCAGCTGCATCCTCAGTACCTACACATTCATGGCATGTGGTCGGTACCCAACTAATGAGTGAACTCCTGTAGACAGTTAATAATTATACTTAGCTTTATGCTCAAAGTTCCATAATTGATACTATCAGAAAATATAAGCAAATTGATTTTATCTACTGGGAGGATGTCAAGATGCTTGTAATGATTTGCTTTGGTTCATTAGGCTACATTTATAAATCTGAATCGAAAAGGCCTTACTTCTAAATCAACACGTTAGAAGATTTGATATAGGAACCTAGACATCTTACTTCTTTGCTCAAATGCAGTCGTCAGTGGAGTAGGGTTTGTCTTTCACCTGCTTATATGTATGTCATAACACAGATTAACTTTTTTCTCATTTATTCCTGTTTTATCTACTTTTTATTGGTGGGACACTTCCTCCGACAACTTGATTCTTTCTGATCCTGTTTCCTTCTCCTATTTTGTCTCCATATGTGGCTTATTGACCCCAAATGAAGCCATTTTCTATAGGGACCAATTGATCATCCAGGTTGCTGTTAATCTAACACATGAGCAGCATGGTATGAGTAGCTCAGTCTTCGAGGGGTTATTTTCATCTGCCTGGCAGGTGTGCAGGGACCTAGTGGTGTTTCACTTTATCAGTCCTGATGCTCAGGACACTAGTAAAGCTAGCTGTGTCATCACCGTAGTTTAAGCTTTATCGTTATCTTGCTTTCATTAGCAAAGCAAGGAAAAGTTGAATTCCTATTAATTGTGCCAGATTTATACAGAACTGGTACTGACTTTGAATAACAACAAACCAATGTAAAAAATAGAAGGTTATTCATAATCTCTATTTACTAAAGATCGACATGCCCCTGTTTGTGTATAAAAATTGTAGTGGACTAGCAGACCATTTTAGATAGAAAGGACTTGTAGTGATAGGATCCATACCACATTTCTAGATATTACTAAAAATGCCAATAGGAATTTTTAAATAATAAAATGATAAATATATTGGGGAAAATAAACTGGGTAGAATGTCAACAGTCTAGAAAAGAAAAGCAACTTGGAAGTAGGAGAGAAGAAGAATTGGAAGTCATAATTATTACAGTATCATGGCACTTATATATCATTGAGTATTGGCTAGCCCCTAGAAATAATTATATTTTGGAACCATTCATACGGCAAAATATAAGACAGTGGCTAAAGCAAAGAATTACAGATTTAATAAACTCCTGTCTGGTAAGTTAATGCACAGAGGAAATGATTTAAATTAACTCATCATCTCATTCTTAGATTCAATCCTTGAAATACTAGTTCTCTGAGATGTTCAGAAATTTTCTCACAAGGGTTCCTTCAGTCAGTAAGTTTGGAAATCTGATGTATCAATGTATTTCCCTGCTTGAAGAATTTTAGTAGCTTAGAGTCTCTGAGAAGGCAGGCCATAAAGAAACCCGTTTAACTTGGGGTTTTTCCAAAGCCATTAAGAGCTTTCATGTATGCAAAGAAGATAATCACATTCTCCAGAAGATATAATGGCGGGAAAATTCTAGTTGCAAGAACAGCCAAAGCTGTAACACATGTTGGAATGAACTTAGGAAGGTAGAGGAACTGCGACACACATGACACCTGGGAAGCATGCAAGCGACCGAAATGGAGAAACATGCTGTATTCTTAAGGAAGAAGAAAGCTCAGTAGTGTTTATTATTATAAGTTTAACGCTATCTAATTTATAAAGAATTTTTTTTTGTTACTTAAAATGATTTTGAAGTCATAGAGAATAAATAATGCCGGAATAGGCAGGAAAACTCTTGTAAGGAAAGGTACTAAAAAGGGACTTATACCAGACAGTAGAACATATAAAAATACTGTATTTAAAGAGCATTATACTTAAAAATGCCAGAATAGTCAATGAAATCAATGGAAGAATAGAGAAAATTTAGACACAGACACAGATGTATATATATATACAGTAAGACTATTTGGTACGTGCTGAAAGTGTCATTTCACATCAGTAGGGAAAGACTTGGTTTTCAGGAAATGATGTTAGACCAGTGGATAACCATTTGGGGTTAAAAAAATAGATTGATTAAAGATGTAAATATTTTTAAAAGAAATTATAAAACTAGTGGTAATCTTGGGATGTGGAAGGTCTTTCTTGGCATGATACAAACTCATACCGCAGAACGATTTGTTGATTTTTATTATATAAACATTGCAAACTTTAGTATGGCAAAATGCTTCCACATTCAAAGTCAGAACACAAGAATGTGAAAAAATGGTTCTTATATGACAAAGGGTTAATATATTAACTATGTTAAGAGAACTTTCAAATTACCTTAAAAAAAGAGGAAAGAAAACCCCCTTATAGAAAAATGGGCAAAAGATTCTCTTTGTGAAACTCTCATTTCACAAAATAAGGAATAGCGACAGATGGCCCTAAAATTGATAGCAGTGTGCCACAGGTGTAACAGTGGCAACAAGTGTGAAGTGGGTGGAAGTGCATCTCCAGAATGGAACTGCAGGGTTGGACTTCAGCTTCAGAGCTCGCTAAGCCCTAGTTTTCTCCTTTGTAAAAGGGAAATAAAAAGTACTTCCTAAGAATCATATGAGATGTAAGGAAAATAATTTGTGTAAAGTGCTTTGCTCTGTACCTGGCATGAGACCCACCACCATTAAGGAAAAGTAGAATGAAGCAAAACTTTGTCAGCCAGCAGCTGACAAAGTTGAAACAGAGTAAGAATAGTACTTCTGGTTTGGGATGATGGGTTCTCTAGTTACGTGTAAGTTGCTAAGTCTTTATGGAGGAGCATTTGGTAATATATATCAATGTGCATACTTTTTGATTAATTTCTTGGAATTTATCCTAAGGAAACAAACAAAGATTAAAAAATGTAACAAGGATTTTTATTATATTATGGTTCATGGGAGTGGGAGAATAAAAACATTTGCATTCTATATGACAATACAAAACAAGCATCAGAAGCCAACTTTTTGAAGAACGTTTAAAGACATGGAGAACTGTTCAGTGTTTGTGATATAATTTTATAAGAAAAGGCAAGTATAAATGTATACAGTTGGGCCTTAATTATTCTAAATTCTAAATTATTTTAAATATATTATATATATATATAGCATTAAAAGTAGATTGAAAGGAAATACAAGAATTTTAATAGTCATTATCTTTGATAGGATTATTGATTTTAAATGTTTCGTATGTTTCTGCAATACAGTTTTGTCACATAATAGACCTATATTGTATAATATGATAAACGTACACTATAAATTTCCATTCAAGGTATATTTGACGTAATAATCAGGAAGGTAAATATATATATTTTGAAAACTCAAGGAAAGCCAAAAGAGTAGATCAAATATTTGATTATTTCCATTCAATGTTGTTGGTTTTTTTTTTTTTTAAAAACCGTTGACCAAAAAAAAAAAAAAAAAAGGTGTTACATTTGAAATTGGTTCCAAGCATGAAGCAGGAGTAAAAAGAAAGAAAACAATTCTCATTAGCCAAGAAAGTCAGCGTCCAGCACAGCATCAAAGGATTTAATATTCTAAATAGCTGCTACTGGCTGGAAGAAAAACTGAAAATCTCACGCAGAGGGCCTTTGAAAAATTGTCCAAATATAAAACCTGTTTTATGTTTTTAGTTATTAGGATTTGGATTGAGTTGAAATAAATAAGTAATTATTATGGTGGCTTTCACAGGTTTGTACTCTCTGAATAAAGGAATAAGCTCTTAACGTGACGAGGCATTCATAATTGTCAGTCAGATAGATGTTTTGCCTGACTTCTGAGGATATTAAGATCCTTGTTTAAAACAAAGTGTGTGCGTGTGTCTGTGTGTGTGTGTGTTTTGAAAAAACTTTTGGCAGTGAGGCTCAAAAAGACTGATTTATTTAACAAAAAACCACATTTTTTTTTGTTAGTAATTTTTATTACCTGTTATAACCTGGGGCTCATTTCATTTATAGGCGAGTGGCTGAACTGTTTATGTTTGATTTTGAAATCAGTGGAATCCATCTAGACAAAGAAAAGGTACATCTTTTCTCTGTTTTTTTGACTCTTCCTGTTTTACTAACATTTAGTTGATACCATTATTGCTACAGTCCTTGTATATATTGCTTGAATTTGCATATTGCAAAAATGTGCAGGTCTTTTTATCTGTTATGAAATTCTTCTATAGATTGTATTTGAATGTAGCCCCCTCTCTGGAAGTTGACCTATCACACCATGATAATTCAGAATTAAGAAAGACTTGAGCCAAGTGGAGTGTTTTAGATATCATGGAATGAGGATGAGATAGGCAATATCAGGAAAGACTGCCAAGTGAATGGGAAAGCTGATGTCATTGAAGATGGGTAGTACAGAGAATATCATTAAGACCTTACGTAAGTGTATTGATTTATATTATATGTGTGTTTGACAGATGCAGCAAGCATAGATTACACAGTGTTTATACTGGGATGGAGGGCCTTCTACCTAGTCCAGCCCCTTCATTTTACAGATGTGGAAGCAAGACAAAGTGATTTGTTCAAGTTGCCATCCTAACTAACAAATGGCCACTGTTAGTTCTTAAAATTTCTAACACTGGCCAGTGTTCTTTCTAGCGCGTAACATCCTGAGAAACCAAGTGCCTCATTTCAGTTTTAAACTCAGGATTGGAAGAACAGGAGAGACTTGACACCATTGGAAGTTCAGCCTGCCCCACAGTCTCCCCGACTGCCCTGCGATCTAGACTATTATGACTTTTTGTTTATTTGTTTTAAACAGTAATACATTTTTCCTAGTAAATATGGTAGAATTAAACCACTTACCTATGAAGAGATTAAGTTATCAGAATATCTTGAAAGTAGAAGGTAGGGCCTTGGGAATATGTATCACGTACAGTAGATGTTACCATGTTGATAGGTGCCGAGTTTGAGTAATGCTGGAACCTTCACACATCTGATGTGTCTGTGTGGTGTTAAAGGCTCAGCGTGTGATTCTGGTCTGACCCTGAGCCAGGACGTGCCTTCCCAGTGGCCCGTGAGGCTTATGGGCTCCACTGTAAACTCAGATTGCCTAAAGTGACCACATTTGCCCCGTTCCAAATCAGTTCTTCATTAATACTTCTCTGTAAAATAAAGTTTTGGAGTGAGTTATATTCTTTCCCTTCCTAATATTCTCATATCTTCTAACCAAGTCCTTGCATGGTTCCTACAGCCCTGCATCTGTCTGCATCCCAAAAGCAAATCATCTTGATTCTTATCACCAAACACCTGGGCTGTTCTTAAGGCCTCTGTCTTCCTAACAGTCATTATATTGAACATCAACTGAGCACTTGCTATTTTAAATCATCTGTTTCTCATCAAATCTTCACAACAACTTTGAGCTTGGTGCTACTATTACTTCTGGCTTTTTTAGATGAAGAAACCAAAGCTGTAGAGGTTGTGGGAGGTTATTTTGTAAGCCAGACAGGCTCCAGAGCCTGCATGGCCAGCATGTCACCATCCTGCTGGTCAGTCTTCCCTGTCTGTGAACATTGGATTAGTTTTCGTAAAGCTTTGATTTGTTACTTTCCTGCCCAGAATCGTCCTTGGACTTCCCATTGTCTAGTGAACTAGCGAAGTTAACATGTAACAGAGAGCTAACACTCGTGCCTGTGCTCCGGCTGTCAGCCCCTCATACACAGTGTCCTCCCCGGTGTGTGGTGCGCTGTCCTCCTAAGCCTGCTCACCAGGTTTCCCTGGCCGAAATCCCCATGAAGGCTCATCCTCACGCCACATTGTCTGTGAAGCTTTTATCCATCCCCCAGGTGGCATTTTGTATTCATCTGAATGCATTTTACTTATTTCACTCATGTGGCATTCTTCTTTACCTCTTGGTGATGATGATGCTGTTATTGTTGTGTTGCTTATCTAAATTCTAGGCTTACAAAGGATCGAGAACATGGATCATGTTTTTTAGTGCATATTAGTTTTGGACTCAAAGTATTGAGTGAATGTATGACAAATCATAATAATGCTAGCTATCATCAAGTTTGGTATCTTCAGAAGGAAGGTTGCTAGTAGAGAATCCAGGTGAATAGTTTTAGTTTTTATGTATCCTCATGAAGGAGATTTTGAAACTTTGCTGACAAATAATATAGGTTCAGTTTCACCAGCATAGACATTGCCGCTTTTATCTAACATACTGTCACAGTGGAGCTCCTTTTTCCCAGTGAGCAGCTCCCTGGGGAACCCATCAATACTGAATATGCAGGTAAAGTAAACCGGCTCACTTTTCCCTTTGTAACTTCCATGTCTGTTCTCAAAGGTGCTCCACTAGGACAGAATATAAAGTAGACATGTTCCATTTTTCAAAAGAGAGACCATGAAATAAACCCACCAACAAAATCTATAAATCATCAAAGCCTATATTCTTTCCAGTTGGTTTCTTAATTAATTAATTAATTAAATAAATATTTTTTTTGAGACAGAGTTTCACTCTTGTTGCCCAGGCTGGAATGCAACTGGGCAATCTTGGCTCACCGCAACCTCCACCTCCCGGGTTCAAGCGATTCTTCTGCCTCAGCCTCCTGAGTAGCTGGGATTCCAGGCACGTGCCACCACCATGCCCAGCTAATTTTGTATTTTTAGTAGAGACGGGGTTTCTCCATGTTGGTCAAGCTGGTCTTAAACTCCCAACCTCAGGTGATCCGCCCGCCTCAGCCTCCCAAAGTGCTGGGGTTATAGGCGTGAGCCACCACACCCGACCTTAATTTTTAAGGTCTCATACAAATATAAGTTTAAAATTAATAGAAATGTTTATTTTTAACATTATTTAATAACACAGAAATTTCATAGAATTTTTGAAGAGTTCAGATGATTGTACATTTCATCGTTACCACGGAATGATGAAGTGATATGCCTGACAGATCACTGAAGTCGGCGTGAACTCAGTTTTGATTCTTCCAGAGATTTTATCAGTTGATAAAATCTTCAAAGTAGTTAATTTTATAACTTTTTTTTTCAAAGTAGAAGTTTTGAAGAAAATTTTGGAACTGTAATGTGATTTCAAAATCTTGTTCATCTTTTTTGTTATTCCACTTGTTACCATTAGGTGGTGTTAAATGGCCATATCAGAAACAAAATGAGCAAAGGGAAATCTGGACTGTAAAGAAATGGGAGTCTCTGAAAACTTTTTTCCATGAAATTTGAATTTTCTATATTGAAATTCTGGGGATATTGATATATAGTCAATTTTTTTAGCATCTTATCAAACATACCTCTACATCATCTATGTTTATCTTTAAAAAGTATGTTAGTATTGTGGCTTCATCATTTTTTAGTACACAGAACAGTTTAGAACCTGTTAATTGCTGTCTCCCCTCCCAGAAAGATTTGTATACACTTTCACCCGAAGCCCAACATGAGCCCAGTGCAAAGCCTGTCTAGTTTTTTAGCAACCAGTAACTGAAAATTCAGCTCTTCTCCTCCAGTCAACCTGACTATTATGTGGATTCTAGTTTATATTTTATCTTAAAGCATTTATGGCAACCCCTTTGCTAATACACGTTTTCTCAGGTGATTGTGTGTTACAAAGGTTAAAGCTAGGCAGATGTGCCGGCACCATCCACATCCTCATCACTGACCATTTGAGGGCCTGGCAGGAACGAGGACCATGTGCCACATGACAGGGACACAGAATAGAAGACAGGACCATACCCTGGGGCTCCGGTCTACTTCTTAGACTTAACTGTATCATTCACTAGCAGCTCAGGCACATGCAAAATCAGAACTCTTTTCCCTCCCAAGACAGGGTCTCGCTTTGTTGCCCAGGCTGGAGTGTTGTGATCATAGCTCACTGAAGCCTTACCTCCTGGGCTCAAGTGGTCCTGCTGCCTCAGCCCCACAAAGGGCTGGGACTGCAGGCGTGTGCTGCCATCCCCGGCCAAAATCAGAACTCTTAAAATGTGCTTCCCCACTTCTGGAGTCTCACTACACTTTTGCAAAGAACTATTTTTTTTTTTTCAGACAGAGTCTCCCTCTGTCTCACAGGCTGGAGTACAGTGGTGCGATCTCGGCTCATTGCAACCTCTGCTTCCTGGGTTCAAGCGATTCTCGTGCCTCAGCCTCCCAAGTAGCTGAGATTACAGGCACGCACCACCACGCCCAGCTAATTTTTATATTTTTAGTAGAGATGGGATTTCACCATGTTGGCCAGACTGGTCTCCAACCCCTGACCTCAAGTGATCTGCCCTCCTTGGCCTCCCAAAGTGCTGGGATTAAGGCATGAGTCACTGCACCTGGTATGTGTTTTTTAATGTTGTTAGTTTCAACAATTAGTTATATAACCTAGACATAAAATAGAACTAGAAGTTATGTAAACCTTAAAGCATAGAAACATCAGAAAATCATAAGTATGATCTTTTTGTTAGAATATTAAATATCTGTTACAAGTAAAATTAATATATTATTTATAAAATATAGTAATATATTCATTTTACTAGCATTTAATATTTTATTAAATGATAACAATGTATATGTTGATTTGACATCTTTATATTTTGTTTATTAAATCATGAAATATTAATTCAGAATGCCTTGAAAAAACTTTTACTCCTCCTGCATACAGCGTAAAAGAGCAGTGGACCTCAATGTTAAAATCTTGGATTTGAGTAGTACATTTCTTATGGGAACCAATTTTCCCAACAAGATTGAGAAGCATCTTTTACCAGAACACATTCGTCATAACTTTACATCTGCTGGGGATCATATCATCATTGATGGTCTCCACGCAGAAGCACCAGATGACTTGGTATGTATGTTTCATTCTCTTTGTTGTTTAGGTCCCATCTGTGTGTTGCTAATGTTTTAACCTAAAATTCAGTAATAATATAATAGTATCCTTAAAAACTTTATAGCATTACTAAGCCCTAAAAGTTCAACTTGTGGAATTATTAATGCCATAAACACTTAAAAGAATGAAAATGATTTAATTACTTATATTTCATACAAGATTTCTTATTTTTAAAGTATGATTAATAACAGCATTGACTGACATTCTAGACTACAGAGACTTTTAAATTCATGCAGCCTTACTTCTCCTGGTTAAGATGCTGTATAGCATAGAGATCCACGCACTGGGTAGAGGTGTGTCCCGTCGTACCTCAGAACAGTACCCTAGAGCTGCAGTCACGTATGCTGTTGCATCCCATGCTATTGGATGACTCTGGAAGCTTTATCGCCTTGTGTAGACCATTGCTTTATTTTGAAAGCGGTGATCATCTGCAGATCAAGTGGTGGGCATGAGCCTGTGTTATTGTCGCATAGGACTGTGTCATGGTATTTATAACCTTCACCATTTACTTTTTGAATGTAGGTGCGAGAAGCTGCTTATAAAATTTTTCTGTATCCCAATGCTGGTCAGTTGAAATGTTTGGAAGAATTGCTCAGCAGTAGAGATCTTCTGGCGAAGCTGGTGGGGTATGCCACGTTTTCCCACAGGGCTCTCCAAGGAACGATCGCTAAAAATCCAGGTAAGCCTGTTTATCCAACATTTGAGGGCAAAACAGGATTTTTATGAAACTGAGCTTTTGATTTTAAGTAGCTGTAAATTAGTATTCTATTTTTAATACATGCAGAGAACCATTTATAGAGATTTTCTGTGTATTTTTATAGGAACCATTTTTAAATAGAGCTAATAATTTGGCATCTATTCTGTCCAAAGAATTTTATTTTATGTGAATGTTGAGAGTAAAATCATAACCTAAATTTTCATTTTGATGTTAGTCTAAATTGTTTTCATTTTAACTCAGTTCGTTTCTGTGCTCAGTTTGGCCAAATTGGCTAGAATTAGGGTGAGAGAATGAAAGATGAGTTTGTTTACTGAGGTCGAGGTTAGTTATAGGTCAGGTCATATAAAGACACAGTCAGACAGGCCTCCTTTTCAGAGGGAAGAGCACTGCCTAGGAAGGTGTGTGCGAGGTGAGGGGTTACGGAAATGTGTCGTTGGGTTTGTCATAAACTGCCTTGTGCTATGTTGAGTTCCTTATGATTCATAATGTCTAAGAGAAAATGTTACACAATAATAATATAAATGTACATAATACGTTTTTCAAAGGATTTATTAACTTCCAGTTGTAATTGAGGTGGTGAGGCAGGGGTAGGGTGGCCGTGATGGTGGAGGTGCGTGAGGCTTCAGGTCTTGGCAGTGACTTGGCAGTGAAGTTGTAAGACTTAGTGAGGATGAGGGGAGGAGGAGGCAGTGTGGTGGGCCCTGGGGTTCTAGTTGTATATCTGGTTAGACATTCCACTCACGGACAGAGGGACACGAGGGGCAGGTCACGGACAGAGGGACAC
>NC_045455.1:91450338-91450585 GCF_002776525.5 Piliocolobus tephrosceles
GGGCAGGTCACGGACAGAGGGACACGAGGGGCAGGTCACGGACAGAGAGACACTAGGGGCAGGTCACAGACAGAGAGACACTAGGGGCAGATCACAGACAGAGGGACACGAGGGGCAGATCACAGACAGAGGGACACTAGGGGCAGATCACGGACAGAGGGGACACTAGAGGCAGATCATGGACAGAGGGACACTAGGGGCAGATCACGGACAGAGGGGACACTAGGGGCAGATCACGGACAGAGGG
>NC_045455.1:91450595-91551488 GCF_002776525.5 Piliocolobus tephrosceles
GAGGGACACTAGGGGCAGATCACAGCCAGAGGGGACACTAGGGGCAGGTCACAGACACGGGGACACTAGGGGCAGGTCACGGACAGAGGGGACACTAGGGGCAGATCACAACCTGAATCCTCGCTTATCTTTATTCCTTCTGTGCTTATCCCTTCTCACCCTAGCATGTTCTTCTCTTCTCCAAAGTTCTCTAAATGCACTCAATCTTGCTTCCTACTCTTTCATAAACAGCTGTTGCCCTTGACTTGTCAAGGCTCTCGGTCAAGCCGCAGGCGTGTGTCACTCATTGTGGCCTGGGTTCCCTTGCTCATGTCACTCTCCGACAGAGAGCAGCTTTTTTTCCTAGTCTACCTGTTAAAATCTTACCCCGCTTTTTAGTGCTCAGCTCAAAACTTCTCTTTCATGAAGCTTGTTAAACTTTTCTACTTTCCTTGGACCCCTTTGTCCTTAAACCCTTAAAACACTTATAATTTGTTTCATATAATCGAAGCTCCTAAACAGATATAACATGTATGTTATGTATTAAATGTGTGTTTTTAGTGTATGTTTTTTCTTTTTTTGTAAGTATCAGTTTGGTGGAAAGTATGTGTTTCTGTAGTCACTGTTGTCAACAGTTTGATTATAATAGTACCATATTTTTATTTTATATTTATATAAAAAATAATATTAGAATATCATTCAGTGCTTACTCTGTTGTTATGTCATTTCCTTCTTCTGCAGCTTTGTGAAGTAGGTATTTGTATTCATGTCACAGATAAGGAATCTAAGGTTAGGTTATATTGCTAAAATGTGGCAGAACTGAAGCCTAAACACATTCTACATTTATGGTTTTCCATAGGCTGCTTGAGACCTAATGCCCTATGTTTTATATCATCTACATCCCATTTTTGTTTATTAATTCAGCAGATATTTACTGATTGCCCACTCTGTGTCAGATACTATTCTCAGTCATGGTGTATCAAGCAGAACAAAATCCCTATCCTTATGCCGTTTACATTCTTGTGAGCAAGGGAAGACAGTTAAGAACGAAATGAGTAGATAAAGTATGTGGTATGTTATTAGTTAATGCAAGCTGTGGAGAAACTGAACAGGGAAGGGGATAAGGAATGTGGGCATGTAGGCTGGTGTTGGAGTTTTAGAGAGTGTTGTTGGAGGGCTCACTGAGAATGTGGCATGTGAGCACGCTCTTGACAGGAACAGGCGTGAGGCTGTGGCTCCTGGGGACAGAAAGGTTTCACGCAGAGTCACTGGCAAGTGCTAAGGTCTTGAGGCAGAAAAATGCCGCGTTTGAGGAGGGCGGAGTGGCTGAAGTGCAGTGTGTGCAAGGAGAGTGGCGAGAGGTGGGAACTGGCTGACAAGGGGCGGCATTAAGTAGAGACGACGCAAGTGCAACAGGTCGCTGTGGGGGTTGGGGCAGAGGAGTGAGAGATCGGACTCCAGTGCTAATGGTGAGAGTCAATGCTGCTGTTCCTGAGAGAAGACTGCAGCAGGGCCAGGGTGGAAGAGGGCCTGTTTAGATGCTGTTTTGCAGTAACTATGATGAGAAATGTTGGCATCTTGACCAGGTAGTAGCAGGGAAGGTGGTAAGATGTGATCTGATTCTGGGTACGTGGTATTTGGAAGAGGGAGCCAACATTTTTGACCTAAGCAACTAGAAAGAGTGAGTTACTACCGTTAACTAAGATTGGGAGGACCGGGCACTTGGTTTGGTTCAAGTTAAGTTGGAGACACCAAATGAGGTGCAAGTGGCCAAGTTGGGTAGGCAGTTAGATAGAGTGTGGAGTTCTGAGCTTCAGATGTAAGTTTGAACCTCTAAAATGAGACTCTGAGACCACTAAGAGACTGAACGTAAAGAACAAGTCCAAGGACTGCGCTCTGGGGCCTTCAAGTTTAAGAGGCAGGCATGTGAGGAACTGCTAGTTAACGCTGCCAGATGTAACGGCCAGTAAGGGAGGTGGAAAGTGATCACAGCGTGTGGTCCTGGGGGCCACGCAGAAGGTTTGTCTACAGGAGAAGGGAGAGATCAGCTGACTCATGCTGTGGCCAGGTCAGATGTGAGGAGGGCTGGGCATGACCCCCGGCTCTAGCAGCATGGAGCTCACTGGACCTGCAGCGCCCAGCGCCAGATTCCGTGACTGGCAGGTCAGCCTTGTGCACTAAGCGCTTGGTGTGCTGATGTACTGGCAGGGGGCTGTTGTGCATGTCGTCACATAAGATGTGCCCCGGGTCCTTGAGGATGTAAAGCTTAGTTGAGGAGCCGGATATATGCATATAAAAAGAGAAATGATAATACAGGTTGGCACGTTTTCGGTGCTGATGGAGTAGTACAGACAAAACAATGCCATGGGATATAAGAGCTCGGGGCGTCTGTCAGATGCGTCTGTGGCTGTTGAAGGCACCCTGAGGGAAATGAAACGGTCATGCACAGTGTCAGTGAGCGCTCCGCCGAGCAGAGGAAGGCAGGAAAGGCTGACTGAGGCTAAGGCGGGCATTCATGTGGACGGTGAATGAGGAGGTGACTGCGGTGAGGCACTTAGTGATTTTCAGGGAGCTTCAAATTCAGTCTTAATATGACAATTCTCTAGGGACACTAACTGAGGCAAGCCAGGTGCAGTGTCTCACGCCTGTAATCTCAGCACTTTGGGAGGCCGAGGCAGGCAGATCACTTGAGGTCAAGAGTTTGAGACCAGCCTGGCCAACATGGTGAAACCCCGTCTCTACTATAAATACAAAAGTTAACTAGGCACGGTGGCGGGTGCCTATAATCTCAGCTACTTAGGAGGCTGAGGCAGGAGAATCGATTGAAGCCCGGGAGGCAGAGGTTGCAGTGAGCCGAGATGGCACCTCTGCACTCCAGCCTGGGCAACAGAGCAAGACTCTGTCTCAAAAAAAAGATTGAGGCAGATTCTTCACATGTAAAATGACTGGAAGAATAAGATGGATGAATGTTAAAAGAGGGTTATTAAGAGATAAAACGTATGCAAGCATACAGAGGGATTCATTTGAAAACAGTTTGGTATGGCACCTGGAATATAATCCTAAAATGAGATTTCATTGTTGACTAAATAATGGTTTTGTTCCCCAAAATTCCAATTGTTGTTTCATATGGCACATGAGCCAGTGTTTTCAGAATTCGTATACACAGGACTTGTTAAGTATTAACAGTGGCAAGAAACCTCATGGTTTGGGTTTAGGTTAACCACCGTTATTTATTTCCTTAGCCTTTTATTTCACTCAAAAGGAGGTAACTTAAACTGAAGAGAGGGCAAGAAACTTAAAACTGTATAAAAGATTATCTGGAAAATATAAACATAGTGTTTGTAGTGAGCTAAAATACATATGAAAGCTCTGTATACATAAGTCAGTGATAAAAAGTGCTACATTAAGAAATACTCATAAAACATTTCTTCTTGTGGGAAACGGTGGTAATCCTACCACACTGCCTTTATGGGTTTGTAGATTATGACAACTACAGCAGAGGTATTTTAATAAAAGTACTTAAAAAATTTTATCGGAAGTTAAAATTTATTTTTCTTATTTTGCTATTTTTTTCATATTTATCCTGAATAGATTATTCTATAGTTGTATATAAAAATAAAATTGTTATCAAGAAAAACATTGATTTTGAGAAATTTATTTCAGTGAATCATACTTCTACGCTGCACCTATTTTTAATGAACAAAGCAGAGTCTAGATATCTCTTTACAACTTTGAAAACATCAGACATGTCTAAGAACGTTTTTTCTTACACATAGGAATGGATAGAAACACCTTGAAATTTTGGACTTTTTTCTTTAGCTTCCAATTATCTTGTTTTTTTTGAGATGGAGTCTCACTCTCTTGCCCAGGCTGGAGTACAGTGGCACAATCTGGGCTCACTACAATCTCTACCTCCTGGGTTCAAGCTCTTCTCCTGCGTTAGCCTCCCATGTAGCTGGGACTACAGGCGTGCACCACCACGCCTGGCTCATTTTTGTATTTTTGGTAGAGACGGGGTTTTACCATGTTGGCCACGCTGGTCTTGAACTCCTGACCTCAGGTGATCCACCCCCCTCAGCCTCCCAAAGTACTAGGATTACAGGCGTGAGCTACTGCGCCTGTCCCATTAACTCTTTTAATTTTGGGATATAATCTGAGGCTGTGGATTATTAGTATGCCAATTTAATTTTTTTCTGATTAAAAGTTCATCACCACCTAGAAGTATTTACTGTATGTTTGGTATATGTTAGTAGCTCTACTTCCCTTTGAAAATCATCACTTTAAGGGAATTGTGGTATATAGATTATGATCATCACATAATAATTTTAACAGATATGTTCATTTTATTTCACATAATTGAAGATATTTCTTTTGGATTTCATTTTAGAGACTGTCATGCAGTTCCTTGAGAAACTATCTGACAAACTTTCTGAAAGGTTAGTTTTTATTCCACTATTTAGTTTTTTGGTTAAGGTTATTTAGTCCTTTTAAAGAAGACTTGATTTATAAAAAATTAGGAAGTGACCTAGAATATAAGTTTTGGCATATAGGACCAGACCTGTCTCACTATGAGACATGCTTTGAAAGGCCATAGTTGTCTTCCTTAACGTGCCATTCTTGAAAACGTGGACTGTCCCCTTTCATTAAACAATTGTTTTTAGAAATTCGTCTTTCATTTGCACTTTAAAAGTCTTTACCAAAATGTTTTTGAAACTGTTTATTTTAACTTGTGCCATGAATTTTATGACAAGTTCATAAAGCAGTATTTCTCTTCTTTTGGCCTAAATACAGGAGGCTCGTGGATGTGGTGTCTTTTTGATTTTGTGTAGTATTTTAAGAATGTTCTGTCTCAACATTTGTAATTTCAGGCTGAAGTGTTTTACTGCCTTTGGTGTGTCCGTTTGTTATATACAAGTTGAGTGTCCCTTATCTGAAATGCTTGGGACTACACATGTTTCATTTTTGGGGGGAAATTTGGAATATTTGCATACACATAATGAAATATCTTGGGGATGGGACCCAAGTCTGAACACGAAATTCATTTATGTCTCATATACACCTTATACACATAGCCTGAAGATAATTTTATACAGTGTTTTCAATAATTTTGTGCCTGAAACAAAGTTTTGGCTGCAACCCGTCACGCGACATCACATGTGGAATTTTCCACTTGTACCATCATGTCAGTGCTGAGAAAGTTTCAGATTGTCAGATTAGGGAGGCTCAACCTGTATTCTTGCCTCCCCTGCCCCTCCCCTGCTTAGTGCCTTCAGTCATGCACTTGCCCTTCACTGGCCCTCTTCCAGGACTTAGTTGAGAGGCAGCACACCTTTAGGTACTAAGGATTCTAGGAAGAAGCAGTCATGGTTTGTAAAAGAAGGATGATATTTCCTCTTTCTCTCTTGTGATGCTGTCTAAAATTGTGTTTGCCTTTTTTGGCTACACCAACACATTGGATCTTGGCTCACATTTCTGTTTTGGACTATAAACTCATGCCTCAGAACTCATTCCTCTCTAGTTTGGATTATGTTTATAAATTCTAAAATTTTCTTTTAATAATCCTGGTGAACCACTGTGTCTTTGATACAATGAAGAGGGTTAATTATGCACTTATTGGGGATTTATCCTACTTTACTCAGTTAAGTGTTAGTAGTCTTTCTCTACATAGCTATAGATTTTTTGAGCAAGCATAGCTTCATAATTCTACAGGTATTTATAGGAGTTAAGAGTTAATTCCAATATACATGTCATATTGTACAAATATTAAACACTTATTTAATTATTGACCAGCTAGAGTTTTTCTATAGGGGAAAAATGACTAGAAATCTTAAATGTAGCCAATGATAAAATTCCTTTCTAGAAGTTAATTTGTTTAGTCTCTTTAAAAAGGTATAGCAAAAAGTAGTGATTTAAAGTTTGCTGATTAATACTTTGCATATTTGTAATGACATTGCTAGTTTTTCCAAGCTTTAGGACTCTTGAGGCATATATCCACCATGCTGCTTTTCAAGGTAGAAATTGAATATGCTGCTTTATATATTGTTATTTCTCATGACACTTAGGTAAAATTTGGATTAATAATGATTTACATGTGCACTACTAATTATATCTAATCTTCTTATGAATATTGGAATGTAACATAAGCAAGCTAGTCCTTTTGTAATGTAATTATTAAAACTTTGTCCTAACAAGTAATGATAAACCTGTTTTGTAGAACTCTAAAAGATTTTGCGATGATACGAGAGATGAAAATGAAACTGAATCCTCAAAATTCTGTAAGTATGTTGGAATATTTTTATTATAGACAGTCTATCAACTGAAATCAATGTCTTGTGGTACAGGAACTTTCTTGTGATGGGCTAGAGGTCCATTTAGTCTTGTTTCTGATCCTCAGTTTTGGTGAATAAAGATGTTGAAATGTTTGATTCTTATGTCCCAAACTGATGTTGCCTGTACATACAGCATTTTTGTTGAGGAGTTGACATATTTTATGTAAATACACTAACACAATGTGTATATATTCATGCAAAGACTGCTTTCATTCTGTGGAATGTTGGCTTCTCAGTTTGAAGCAGACTTTAAGGAGACTCAGTGGAGGCTTGATCTGGCAGGTGGCCATTTTAACCATCAGTGTTAACATTGCAGTTCATTTGCTTATTTGTTTGCTAATTTATGATGCCCAGTTGAGTAGGTCAGTATTTGACTAACAAAGTATACCACATTCTAAAAACATGTAAGTGTCGTCTTCAATCGTATGATTGTATGATCTTCCTTATGTGGTCCAGCAGTATAGACAAGTGTTATTATGGCCAGAATGCTGCCCAGGTGGTTGGGGGAGTGCCCTCAAAAGTGTCAAGATTCCAGATATTAGGACTCATTCCCATTTGGTTCCAGGGCACTACAGGATTGCCGGGGTTGTCTACACCATTCTTTTCCAAATGCTGTTGTTAATTCTTGGCTTAGTTGCTGCTGCCAGAGCCATAGTCATAAGGAAGATTTAGGGAAATGGGCCTTGCAGATTTACAAACTGTTTACTAGCTTCCCAGATACAGCCACTAGGAAACAGATTAATCCCATTAAACTCAGTGATGTGTAGAGTAGCATGTCAGTCTGTTAATTTATGGAGGGAGCTGTGTCTAGCAAAGTAACTAGTGTTAGTCATCTGCACACCTTGGCCTGGTAGGTAGTCTCATTTGGGAGACTAAATAATAGGTAAGAATTTAGTTTGGTGACTATAGAAACAGAAAAATAAAAAATAAAATGTGTTGCCAAAAGCTAATTCAGTAAAAGTGAGTATGACTTTAAACTGTTATCTGTAGACACTTGTATATAGCTTATGGATACGATTATTCTGCAGATACTTGTGAAATGCCCAGTCTCCTCATGAAGTCCCTGTTTTGGTGAATGGTGCCACCATTCACCCTGCTGTTCTAATCAGGGCCTGTACTTAATCCAGACCAGTGGTTCTCAAAGTGTGGTTCCTGAACCAGAAGCAGTAGCATCACATGGAAACTTGTTAGAAATGCAAATTCTTGAGCCCCACTTCAGACCCACTGAATCAAAAACCGGGGCGAGCTCCACAATCTGTGTTTCAACAAGCATCTCCAGGCACTGCACACTGCCCTCCCCCATCATCATTTGTTAGTTCCTGCAGATTCTCCCGTCCTGTGAACTCTTGTGTCTTCTCCTGTACCCATTGCCATAGCCTGGGTTGGGATCATGATTCTCACCCAGATGGTCACTGGGAATGCCACACTGGTTTCTAGCGTTTTGTTCTTGCTCTACTCAAAGCCATCTTGGATTCAGACAGTTGAACCATGGTTGTAGCCCAGTGTTAGGCATAGAATTGGTCGTCAGCACTTATTTGAACTATGAATGAATAATAAATGAATGAATTGCCACCAGAGGGATTTGTCTAAAAAGCAGATCTGATCTTCTCACACTGTTGTTTAAAATTCTTCAGTAGCTCCCGGTTATTCTCTGATTTCCCTTCCTACTGCCCTGCTGCTCCCGCCAAGCCCTCATGATTTGGCCCTTGCCTGCTTCTCTAGCTTCATCTTCTGCTGCCCCTCCAAGCTGAGGCTGTGTTCTTTGCTCTCTCCTAATAACTGTGCAGTGCTCATGTGATCTCTATTCACTTCGTTTTGCTTTCTTTCCTTGCTTTGCTTTCTTTGATTCTTTAATTTGAATTAGTATTTACATACTGGCCACATGAATATGGCATGGTGGGCAGCTTCCAGTCATTTACAAACACCACCTACAGGAATGCCTTTCCCCCTTTCTCATCTGCATTAACTGCTCCTGTCATAAAACTCAATTCAGACTTTGCCTTCTCGAGAACATTTCCTAACCTTCCGCTGTGATTTAAATACCCTTCTCGTGGACTGTGTTTTACATGGCACAATGTAGACATGACATACTGTCCTCTGATTGTTGAGTCACTTGCCTTTCTGCTGCCTAGGCTATCATCCTCTTGCTTTTGTCTCATTACAACCTGCACTCTGTCTGCATCTAGCAGATAGTAAATAATCATCTGTTAGAGAAAATGTGTGCCAAGACCTGAACACTGTGGGGCTAGGATTCCATGGACACAGTCCCTGCCCTTCAGGCACTCATGGGGAGAAAGAAAATAAGCCTACAAGTATCTTAGGTTGTCATACATCCCTTGATATAAGTATTACCATGGAATATGGGAAATAACACCTTGTTATTGGAGGAGATTATGCCTAAACTGAAATGTTAAAGGATAATGGTACTGAGGAGAGCAGCTAACATTTGTTGAGCCCTTATTCAATGCCAGATACTCTGCTTCATAGTTTAAGTACATTCAGCAATCTTATTTGGGAGGAACTGTTGATTCTGTCAACATGTATTTACTGAGTGATTACCCTGTGCCAGGCACTGTTCAGGGTACAGGAATGTAATAGGGAAGGATGCAAACAAAGTCCCTGTCGTCATGCAGTTTATAGTCTAGTATGGATTGGAAACTTGAGCCCAGGCAGTCTGTCTTCACAGGCTGGTCTCTTAACCACTCTTTTGTCCACCTGGACACCTAGAAGGAGGACAGTTCATTCAAGTATTCAAGCTTTCCCTTCTTTCAGTATTATATACCAGTCATCAAAAGCAACTAGTCCTGTAGTGCTTCTTTATGACATATTTTCTTTGCCAAGATTAGAGTTAATTCTGCCTTGGTTACATTTTAAATTGTTGCTTTCATTTTTGATATCTACCCAAAGCTTCTTGCTTAGATTTAGAAAGAACCTTAATCTTACCTTTAGTGCACTCATCTTACCTGCAGTATGTTTTATGGATTAATGCATGGGTTACATTTGGGGAAAAATTTCATTATGGCTAATATAATTCATTAATGTTTACTTTTGTTAGATTCCACTTTAGAATGACATTTGTTTGCCTTTTCCCCAAATTCTGTAGGTCTTATTTATACCTTGCTATCCTTTGATTACAGGGAAGTCAAAATAAGGAGCCAGGTATTTTCTGCCAAGCTATCAATTTTTTAAGGGATTCTATAAAATTGTTCTGATTTACATGAACAGTAGCTGGTTTACATTCTATAAGCTGGCCACGTTGCTGATAAAAACTGAGAAAGAGTCAGTAGCTGTGCATAGCTGTCCTTAACAGTGAATTAATTATTCCATTGTAGGAAGTAATGCCTTGGGACCCCCCCTACTACAGTGGCGTGATTCGTGCAGAAAGGTAAGTTTTTCAAGAAATACCCATAGAGGAAAAGGAAAAAGGAAACTGATGTTTATTCGGCAGCTACTGTCATCCACTGAGTCACCCACAGTACAAATCCTTCCCCTGACACCATCCTTTCTGCTGGCGTGGTCTGCTTCACTCACGTATTCTTCAGCTGCTTGTATCATTTCCTTGTTTAAAACTCTAGAATCTGGTCCCTCTCCAGTCCCGCCCTTGCGTAGCTTTCTGGTTCTTCCTAGGCTGTGAGCATTGCTGGAATCCTTGTTGTGTCCTGTTGCTGGCCCGGAGTAGGGGCTCAGCATGTGTTTACTGAACCAGTAAAGGAATAAGGCGGCACATGGCGTGGCGCTACGTTATTTTCTTATGTTTTATCATTTTTATTTGGACACATATATTGGCAAAACGTTATTGGTCCATCTGGAAGGATTTAAATGAAATAAAGATTTAAGGAACTTAAGCTGACAGAAGTACTCCTCTGGCTTCTGTATCCTCCTGTGTTTATTATATTGGAGAAAAGTAGGTATGTCCTTCTGTCCCTACATACACACCATTTCTGTAATTTTTATATTTATTTATAAACCCAAGAAATAGAGCTGTTTTCACAGTGAACACATTTTAAAATGTTTATAGCTCAAGCAACTTTATATGCCCAAGAGGAATTTTAAAGAAAAAGTTCAGAATCTTACCCTTTAATAACTTGTTAACATTTTTCTCTTGTAATTAATTTTTGAGATACACTGTTTAAGTAGCAGAGTTAAGATTGATTTAGGTAATAGAAGAAAATGTAAGTTTTTTGGTTTTTTCTTCATTAAAGCATACCAGCATGCACTGTGATAATGTGTTTATTTATTTGGTATTAAGCTTTAAAATATTTTTATGACTATGCATTATTGAAGCATCAAGTAAAGCATAGTAGGTACTTCTCCAAAATAAGAAGTAATTGCTTAATTATTTATTTTGGCGTTTGTCATAAAAATAGAAAACAATAACTTTCTATGTTCTTTTCTATACCGGCAGGATGAGGTAGCCTAAGATCAATGAGTGTATTGAAGCACTTACTTGCTTAATTTTCATTTATTTTCCTCTCTTTGGGCTGCATCCATCACTGTTTGCAAAACCATTTTTACTTACAAGACATAATTGTCTCCTAACCTTTAGTTAAGAATATTTGGTCAGATACTATTTTTTATTTTTATTTTTCATTAAACAACTCTTTTTAGAGACAGGGTCTCACTTTGTCGCCCAGGCCAAAGTATAGTGGCACAATCATGGCTCACTGTAGCCTCAACCTCCTAAGTTCCGGCAGCCCTCCTGCCTCATCCTCTCAAGTAGCTGGCACTACCAGTGCACACCACCATACCCAGCCGATTTTTAAATTTTTTTGCAGAGATATAGATTCTTGCTGTGTTGCCCAGGTTAGTTAGCTACCATTTTTAAAAAACGTATCTCAAATTCAGCATCAGTCTTCTTTTTAGTGAAAACAGATAAACTGTTATTCAAAATCTATAATAATTTGTTTATGGTAAACAACAAGCGTTTAGAATATATTATAGTTTAATGTAAGATATTGTTTCACAAAATTGTTTTCTGGTTGCAGAACTTGAAACCCTGCTCCTTGTAGTTGCATTAAAAAATAAAATTTCTCTTTTAAAATTCTGTCAAAGATTTGTCTTGGCTGTTTCACTTGTTAACAATGTAGTAAAATTTATTTGTACTTTCCATGTTTCTGTAAAGCATTTGATTTTTGACATTGGACAGTAATGTAAATTAAATATATTTAATATTTGATATTCTAATTTTTAGAATTCTAATTTTAATTCTAAATATTTAAAATATTGAATATTCTAATTTAATGTTAAATATTCTAATTTTTACTACTCTCATTTTTATCTGGTATTCCTTTCATATGTCCCCCATACCTGATTATTTTCAGTAATGCCTTAGCCTTAAATGTGATAGTTTTTTCATTTAACTATACTCTGTAAATATAGCATGCCCAAATGGTGGTTCCAAGGTAGGAGATCAGCAGGACTTGTTTTCTGGTCACAACCTCCTGTCCAACAGAATCTGGTGCAGACAGGATGAAGTAAAGAAATCAGCCCAGACCAGCAGATGGCAAGGAAAGGGATTTCTGGCTGCCCTCACTGCTTATTAGCATAAGACACACCCACCAGCTCCATGACAGTTTACAAGTGCCATGGCCAATGACCCAGAAGTTAGCACCCCCTTCCTAGAAAGTTCTGAATAATCTTCTCCCAGTTTGCATTAACCCACCCCTTAATTTGCATCTAAGTAACAGTGAGTGTAAATACAGCTGCCTACAGCCCGCAAGCCTGGCTCTGGGTGCACTGTAGCATCTGATCACAACCTACTTTTGTTTTACAGAGAGAAACATCTCTACTGACATTTATTTGTTCTGATTTTTCTTCCACGCCTGCTCTTCCTCCACAGTTTATCCCAGCCAAACCCCTTTCTGTCTCAGAGGCAGAACCTCTGTTGGGGGAGCAGTGGGTTCCCATTGCCTCCCTGGTTTGTCTTACACACCTGTGACATCCTGCCAGGGGTCCACGAAGCAGCCGCTGAGTCTGCACTAGCCTTGTGTAGCTCCTGGCTCCGCTGTGCTAACAGCCTGTGTGCTGCAAAGTTGACCTGCTAATATATTCTTCTGGACGTTAAATGTGTCTTGTCAACCATATTTAAAGCTCTGCAAGAACAAACACTCTGGACCTTCAGTAAATATTAATTCATAGCCCCTAATCAAGCTTGTATCTAGACCAGTAACCATGAAAAGCAATCCAGTGATGAGTTTTTTTTAGAAGGAGAATGCCATGTTTTTGCATGACATGTTTGCAGTGCTCACTGGTTGATGGAGTCTTCCACCTGCTTGCTAAGTCCATGAAATCACCAGGTGTGCTGGGAACGCAGTGTAGTCTGCCAGATATCCATGTGGGGCTTTCGCTTATCTTAAAGTTTTAATACTAATTTATTTATTTGGCTATTAACTCAGTGAAAGAACCAGGAAAAGGGATGCAGAAATGCATCAGAAGAGGTTATAAGAATCAGGTTTTAAAAATCTATTTTAAGTAGCTTAACTGGCAAATGATAGAGTTTTGGTTTGAGGCTTCAGTAATCTTGATTGACAAGAGGAGGCTGCCGCACAGGTAATGGATGAGAAAAGAAAGGAAAAATATCGTAGGCTGAGTTTGAGTTAGAAGAGTGGAACGATGTGAAGATTTCTAAATCCTTGTTAAATTCATCACCTTTCAAGTAAAGACTTAAATGTGTGGCTTGACACAAAATGAAAAATAGAAGGGGCTTTCCTTGATTTGAGCTTTTTTTCAAGTTAACCTCAGGGAGTCTTTTGCTTTTATGTTAAATACTCCAGATTTATTTCAAGTTTTTAATGTTTGTCTAAAGAAAAGTAAGAACCTGTTTAGAAGTAGGAGGAGAAATTAACATGTTTTAAAAATGCCAAAGGTTGATCCTGGAAAATACCGTCGCGGTATACAGGACTGTCAGCAAGTCTTAAAGAGCAGCTCATTTTTCCTTTTTAAAGCTTTAGTGTAAGATTCTTCATGGAAGAGTAACATTATTTCTTTCAAATACGAGAAGTGTGTATTAAATTATTTTATTTGAAATTAAATTTTATTTTTGATTAGGCAATACATTCCCATGGCTCATAAAATCATCAATGTTAAGAAGTATTAATTGAGAATACTCATCTCTGCCTCTGCCCCAGAAGTCATCACTTTTCAGTTGTTTAATGTATCCTTCCAGGGTTTGGGTTTTGTTTTTGATGCTTTGGAAACACGATTTCTTTTCTGTAACAAATGAGTTTCAGTATTTCATTTATTTTGGTGCTATTTTTGTTTGTTTATTGTTTTTTGTTTTTGAGACAGAATCTTCCTCCGTTGCTCAGGCTGGAGTGCAGTGACGTGATCTCGACTCACTGAAACCTCTGCCTCCTGGGTTCAAGTGATTCTCCTGACTCAGCCTCCCAAGTAGCTGGGATTACAGGCCTGCACCACCACACCCAGCTAATTTTTGTATTTTTAGTAGAGACAGGGATTCACCATTTTGACGAAGCTGATCTCAAACTCCTAGCCTCAAGTGATCCACCTGCCTCAGCCTCCCAAAGTGCTGGGGTTACAGGCATGAGCCACCACACCCTGTCAATTTTTGTGCTATTTTTAAATTAAGATATCGTTGGGAAAGGGAATTCAGTATTGTCTATTCCTTGCTAAGATATATTCTTAAAATCTCAAGAGCATTCATATAATGAAATAGGGATGTTTTGTGTTTTAAACTATTCAGAAAATGGGCTCTCACAGAAGGATTTTGTTTTGGATGTGAGAGATCGTGGGCTTTGTTAGTACAGGATTAGTGATCTTGGTGGTTTTAAAAAATTAATCTTTATTATGAAAACTTTCAAAATAAACAGAAATAGGAAATGGATGGCTCAATCAAAAGAAAAAAAGGACAAAGAAAAAATAGTTTAAGAAAAAAATGAATAAAAAAAAGAAGTAGAGCAATATAAGTAACCTCTGTATATTCATCTCACAGATTCCACAATTACTCAGATTTTTCTATGTTTGCTTCATTTGTCTCTTTTAAATTTTCTTTTCTTTCTTTGCTCTTCTTTTCCTTCTTCCCTCGCGGCTTTCCTTCCTTTCTCTTTTCTCATTACTAACGTACAGTCGTGTGTCACTTAATGACAGCGATACATTCTGAGAAATGCATCGTGGGCCAGGCACAGTGGCTCACGCCTGTAATCCCAGCAACTCTGAGAGGCTGAGGCGGGTGGATCATGAGGTCAGGAGTTCAAGACCAGCCTGGCCAACATAGTGAAACCCTGTCTCTACTAAAAATACAACAACAACAAAAATTAGCCAGGCTTAGCGGCACGTGCCTGTAGTCCCAGCTACTCAGGAGGCTGAGGCAGGAGAATTACTTGAACCCGGAAGGTGGAGGTTGCAGTAAGCCGAGATCATGGCACTGCACTCCAACTTGAGGAACAGAGTGAGACTTTGTCTTGGAAAAAAAAAAAAAAGAGCATCGTCAGGCAGTTTTGTCATTGTATGATCTTGGAGTGTACTTACACAAACCTAAGGGTGTAGCCTACTACACACACGCCTGTGCTCTCTGGTATAGCCTGTCACTCCTAGGCTACAAACCTGCACAGAATGTTACCATACTGAATACTGTAGGCAGCTGCAACACAATGATGAGTATATATGCATCTAAACATGGAAAAGGTATAGTGAAAATAGGTATACCAGATCAAAAGTGGTACACCTGTGTAGGGCTCTCACCACAAATGGAGCTTGCAGGACTGGAAGTTGCTCTGGATGAGTCTGTGAGTGAGTGGTGGGTGAACGTGAAGGCCTGGGACATTACTGTCCACACCATTATTGACTTTATAGTCACTGTACACTTAGGCTACACTAACTTTATAGAAAGATACGGCTCTTCCTTCAATAACACATTCACTTTTGCTTCCTGTAACCTTTTTACCTTATAAACTTTTTAGTTTTTAAAAACTTTTTGATACTTTGTAATAATATTTAGCTTGAAACACAAGATAGAGCTGAACAATATTTTCTCTTTTTTTATCCTTATTCTATAAACTTTTTTCTATTAAAAATTTTTTTTGTACTTTTAAAACTTTTTTGTTATAAACCAAGACACACACACACACGTTAGCCGAGGTTTACACAGGGTCAGGATTGTCAGCATCACTGTCTTCCATCTCCACATCTTGTCCTCCCAGAAGGTCTACAGGGGAAATGACAGGCATGGAGCTGCCGGCCCGTGTGATAACAGCGCCTTCCCCTGGAATCCCTCCTGAAGGACCTGCCTGAGGCTGTTTCACAGTTAACTTTTTTTTTTTTAATAAGTAGGAGTACGCCAAAATGATGATAGAGAAAGTATAGTATAGTAAATACATGAATCAGTAATACAGTCATTTATGAAGTATTGCGTACTGCACCTGGTTATATGTGTTAGGCTTTTGTATGACTGGCAGCACAGTCGTTTTGTTTACACCAGCATCACCACACACGTGTGAGTAATGCCTTGTACTCTGACATTATGACAGCTACAGTGTTACCAGGTGATAGAAACTCTTCAGCTCCGTTATCATCGTTATCATGGCAGTGGACCACCCACTGTAGCATCTGTGGTTCATTGTTGACAGAAGTGTTGTTACCTGGCTTAGGACTACTTTAAAGGAAATCCTAGCCCTCACGTCATCTCAGTCTTACACATTTATTAAGTACTTCTGAAAAACATGAACATCTTCTTACATAACTCCTGTATCATTATTACCTAATAAAAATTTAGTAGCAATTTGTTGGCATCATTTAATATCTAGTCTCTATTCGTATTTCCTTGGTAGTATCAAATCAGCTTTTTTCCCAGTGAGTTTGTTAGAATTAGGACTCAAACAAAGCCTCCACATTCTTTTGGCTTTTCTGTCTCCTGTCTCTTACCTTAGAGCGGTTCCCCATGCCTCATGCTCTTCTCACTCTCTTTTCTGTCATATGATCAGCAGCAGTTGTTGAAGAGACCAGGCCATTTTTCCTACAGAATTTCTAACTTTCTGGACTTGCCTGTTTGCTTCCTTGTGGCATCATTTCACTAGTTCCTCTCTTTGTATCATTCCTGTAAGCTGGATGTCACATGTAACAACTCACTGTTAAACAGTTCCCGTTTTTGGCACGGACTCCCATAGGTGATGTTGTGCACTTTGTGTCACATCACATCAAAAGACATGAAAGAGCTGATCATGGTGACACATGCCTGTAATCCCAGTGACTCGGAGGCTGAGGCGGGAGGATCACTTGAATCCCGGAGTTCAAGGCTGCAGCAAGTTACGATCATGCCACTGTACTCCAGCCTGGGTGACAGAGTGAGACTCCATCTCCTAAAAGAAAAAAAAAAGACCTGAAATATCAGTTGTCCACCGAGGGTGATGTGAAGATGGTCCCGTAGGTAGATGGATGCTGACAGGATCTCTGCAGTCTGCGGTGAGGGCTTCCCTCTCGACTAGAAAGGGATCTGTGTGGTGTTCCTGGCAACATGGAAACATCCAGTTTTCCCTCAGTCATTTACCCAGTGGCTTTAACACCCATTGATAGTCCTCGTCTGAGTCAGTCATTCTTTTTAATTGCCAATTCTCAAAATAAGGATTTATTGTAATAGTTTTCTGACCTAGTGACAAATGAGAATTATCTGGCTTTCTCTTTGTAAAGTGTCGTTACAAACTAATGGAATTCCATTGATTCAACGTGTTTCAGTCCATTATAGTCATTTGAAGGGATGCCAAATTTGTCATAACTTGGCCAATTGCACCAAAAAGTCTTTTAGGAGCTTGTTGAGTGAGACTCAAAATACCTGTGTTTATTATTCCCAGTTGAGTTTGAACCATTTGCTGCATCTCTGCAGGACAGAAAAGGGGTGGTGATTTCTCCAGTTCTGAGCCAGGAGCATCTGTGACCTGGGGAGAGGTCTGAGAATAGGGTCTGTTGCTGGACTCAGTAATTCCAAGAGGATTGGAAAAACTCCTTAGGCAAAGCAAATGGCTGTCTGGCCACTTTCCTTTCATCATTTTCCACAAGCTCTGGGGGAGAAAATCTCTGTCTGTTTCCCTTTCTGCTGCTGCCATTTGTTCCTTCTCATGAGGTTTTCATTCCTCCCTGTCCCAGGGCTAACGTGGGTCTTCTCTCACGACATTTCCACATCTCCCATTCTGTTCTCTCTAAAGCAAGCTACAGCACGTAGGTGTTGCTTTTGGTTATTCTTTCCTACTGTTCGATTTTAGACATGGCTGTTTGATTTCACATTTTGATACAGCATAAGAAGCTGAATGAGAGACTGTTGCAGTCGAGGTCTCCTTGCCGTAGTGAAATTTGGCCCCAGCCTCTATGGTGCGAGTTCTGTCGTCTACTGGCACATCCGTGTGGTCATCTTCTCTCCTTCAGTCAGGCCTACTGGTTTACTTTCCTAATCCCAAGGAGGAGGATGGAACTGCACTGTCTTTAGCTTTGATCTCTGTTAACCACAGTTTCCAGTGAACTGGAACAGTGAACTGTGTTGCTCATCTGCACCATTAATGATAATTATTTCCTGGTTAGCAGGAAGTTTGGCTGGAGCAATTTTCTTGCCACTAGCTTCAGAAGTCAAGGTAGAACCAAATTAGCAATGGTGGATTCTTTATAGAACAGGGGGAAAAGTCTTTTCAGTTCTATATAGTTACCTGAAGGGCAAACAGGTTTCCAGTAGCGTTCAGTTCCTTTACTGCTACCTTCTCTCTTTAACCAGATAAAGCACTGGCTCCCCCTGTGGTTTTCAAGACAGCATTTCAAAATGTCACCCAGCTATAACATGAAAGCTACACTTAATCACTCCTGATGTCAAAAACACAGTTTCATTTGCTTTCGAGAAAGTTAAACATAGTTTCTCTGGCAGGATTATCACATGCTGTGCTCTTTACAAGTGTGCGTTTTTTCCTTGCCCACACGTGCCCTCTGGCAGGCCCTCGTGTCCGTTCTGCCCTCTGTGGGCATGTGCCATTTGGTGCACATGCTCTCACTCACTGAATAGAGTAAGGTAAGACTGAAGCTGTGTTTACCTGCTGTTTCAACCTGGATTCTCTGACTGTACTTCATTGTGTTTTATATTTTCACTGAGTCTGAGGCCATGGTGTTTGGACATAATATCCAAGCTCTTTCTTTACCTTAATTCCAGGTGCATCCGAGGTTGACATAGAAGTCTGACTCATAGAGTGTGCTTCATAAATACAGTGATCCATTGATTTTTTTAAAAATTCAATTTGCAGTGATGAATTCTTCAGTTGCAAGTCTCTTCTTGACTGATATTTCTGTGTTCATTTCAATCATAATTAGTGTTGGATGAAGGTTAGATGAAAATTTTGATACATTACTAAATTCGAATGTTCTTAATTCAAAAGACCTAATTATATTTATACCATTGTATCATGTTAATAGTGGTATGTTCTGGTTCTTTGCTGAAAATTTGTAAACTCATATGTAACGTATTGTAAACCAGAATAGCAGAGCATTTATTGGACTTCATTCAGTACCTGTAGTGGATAGAATAATTTTCTTCCTCTTTCTTTCTTCAGAGGAATCAGAGGGTTGTAGAGATCCCTTACTTCTGGGTCCAGATCCGTGGAATTCTTTACAAAAAATGGTCATAAAACTCTTGTAAAACGGTAGAGGAGTCTGAGGTGATGACAACGATGGCACTGAAGCCAGATCCTCAAAATGGACCTAAGTTCTGTCTCTGCTGGTTGTGGCTCTGCTGTGCTGTGAGGGTCTGTGTGCTGCTCGTGGCGCTTTCCGGCTGTCTTGGGTCTCTAGATGAGAGAAGAAAATGTTCCTGTGTGTAGTATCTGTGCAGATGAGGAAGCTGTGGATGGAGATGGTGCAATCGGTTGTTCGCAGGCCGTCCTCGGCCTCGGAGTGCTCCGCTGAGGCAGACGGAACCACGTGATGAGCCTGGCGTGGAGGGCCGTGCTGGGGCCTGTGACCGCTGAAACGCCCTCTGCATGTTCTTTCAGTCCGTGTTGAAGATGGGAGCTGAGAGCATAGCAGTCACGGCCTCCTGACTGGCAGGTCATGTGGGGCTGCTCCTCGGGGCCCCTCAGATGTGGGTTGGAGCTGCAGAAAACACCCTATAGCTTTTTGAATCTCTTCCACCCTTTCTGCACCTCCCTGCTCCTGGCTCCTCTTCAGGAGAGAAGCAGCTTGCGTTTGGCGAGCGCCACTGAGGGTGTGGAGGGGCACGTAGTCTCACTCTGGATGGCTGAGGCAGCTGAGTGCGGACTAAGGCACTAGTGCCTGCTTGAGCTTGTCTGCCCCATTTGCTTGAATCCCCTTGGGCCTTTGCTACCCTCTTTCTTCCCTCTTGAATGTCCTCCCTGTCTTCCAGGAGCCTCTTCTTTCCAGGTGTGCTCCAGATGCTGCCTCTTCTTTGTAGTTCTCTCTGTTCCTCCCATTCCCAGCTTCTCCCCTCTGCCAGGTGGAACTGACCACAGCCTCATCTTTGAGCCAATGCCTTGTTTACACTGCTCTTCTGCCCCTGATCATTTGGATTGGTGGTCATTATTGTTACAGTGTGTTCATCGTTCCACACTGAGGAGTTGTCATGCAGGCACATGGCAGGTGATTAATGAAAGTTTACTGCATCTACACAGCTTCTTGACACAGTGTTGCATCTCTTTTTAGAGGTAAGGGCAGCTTTGGGGAATAGAAGGTAACTGGAGTAGGAGTAGAAACCGCTTGTCCCTAGGTGATCCACTACAGGTGCTGAATGAAGGCCGATAAATGCTCTGCTATTCTGGTTTACAATGTCTCTGTCTAACAGCAATAATAGTGACTATATTTTACCATGTGCCTGCTTTTCTCCAGGAACCATACCAGGTTCATTGCATGCATTTCTGTAATTGTTAATGGAGCCTGGAAAGTATTTCCACTTTCCTGGTGAGGAAACGGAGGCTTCAAAATCCTTAGTAACTTGCTCAAAGCATGGAACCAATGAGAAATAGTATTTTCAAACCAAGGGCTCTTTCTTATATTCCAGATTGCCTTAGACTGTCATTAAACCTTTTTGAGCCTGAGTTTCCTCAACTAAAACTAACAATAATTCTGGTAATAATTCTTGCCCCACCTGTCTCACAGAATCACGTAAGGAATAAGGAGATTCTCGGTTCTTGATGTGAAAGTGCTTTGCAACTTGTGAAGCGCCAAGACAATAGAAGATAATATTATCTCAAACCACTGTAGATCTTGCTTCGTCAATTATTCTAACTTTATCATAATCACTATCTCTTCGTTTGTATTAGCTTCAAACCCTTTGCCTGCAGACCTGCTAAGATATCTCTTATCTTACAACACAAATAATTACCCTTCTGTGACTGTTGGAGAGACTGTGGTACTATCTCATTTCTTTCCTGCCAAACTTCCCCCAGTCCTATTCTCTCCTGGATGCCTCCTCTTTCTAATTGCTACAGTCTGGTTTATAGGCCTGTCAGTCTACCCAGCTAGCGTTTCCAAGTTATCAGCCACCTGCCAGTCATGAAATTCAGTAATTTGTTTTACTGCTCAACATCCCTGATGTCTGCAGTTTTCTCTTTTTGGGTTGTTTTTGCTTAGATTTGAGATCCTAATGTCTGCAATTTTTGACTGCACTTACCATGTCCAGTTTCTTAAAATTCTTTCTTCAACACATACCATCAGACTTCCTGTTCTCTCTTTTTTGATCACCACGTTCATTTCTCTTTTAACTTCTCTAAATTGGTCATTCTCAATCTTTGTTCACTGTTAAGCTGCCATAGGAGGGAATGCAGAGATGTAGTATTCTCATTGTGACCAGTAGCTCCTCTCTCTTCTGTCTTACTCTCAAAAGCATTTTGGGAAATGTGTATAAGAATGAATGATACAATTACTGTGCTTCCTTTAGTACTTGCTTTAACTTGTAACAGATAATTGTGAAAAACTTCAGTACCTCAGCCTAAACAAAGACGTGCCCTCCTGATGATTTTTTTCAACTTCCATGCTGTTATGATGCAGTTATAAAGGATGGTCTCAGGCCTTCTACTTAGTTGTTGTCGTAGCCTTGGGAAGGTTACTTACTGTCTTGTAAACCTGTTTTCTCCATGGTAACATAGGGGTGACAATATTACCTTAAAGGATCTTTTTTTGCTGTTAAATGAGATACGTATAAAGGGCTTAGTCCACAGTCATAGTGAGCACTCACCAAATGTTAGTTGCCATCACCGTCATCACCATCACCATCATCATCATCACCATCACCATCATCATCATTTGGTAGTGATAGTTTGCTGTTTGTACATTAAATTTAGGGAAAAATGGATAACATATTTGCAATATAGGTCAAGCATTTCTAATCTGAAATGCTCCAAAATCCAAAACTTTTTGCGTGCCAACATGACACTACAAGTGGATCTTATATGACAGATTGTGTTGAAAATACAGTTAAAATTTTGTTTCATGCACAAAATTATTCAAAATATTTTGTAAAATTTACCTTCAAGCTATGTGTATAAGGTGTATATGAAACATACATAAATTTCATGTTTAGACATAGGTCACATTCCCAAGATATCTCATTATGTATATGCAAATTTTCCAAAATCCAAAATCCAAAACATATCCCAAGCATTTTGGATAAGAGATACACAAACTATATTGAACTTTCTCTTGCTATAACAATCGTGAATCTTTGCATTTTAAACTGACCTACATACCACTGCCAGAATAATCTTTCTAAAGCACAGGATTTTGTCATTTCTCTCCTCTTCCTTACTACTAATAGCAGCTATTCCTCCATTGTATGCATTCTGGGGATATCCAGTAAACGGTGGCAAAATGACAGGCATATCTCTATTCTGCTCTCTGGTGCCTAGCTAAATTAAGAAAGAGCATCATTATATCTATATCTATATATAACAACAAGATGGATCAGGAGGGCAAGGCAGGACGAGGGGAATCAGTAAATATTATCTAAAATTGCTAAACCAAAAATTGTTTATTTTAAAACCAACAGAGGCCCATATCTACCAAAAGTATCAAAATTAGGAGGCAGCAGAATCGCTTGAACCCGGGAGGTGGAGGTTGCAGTGAGCTGAGATCATGTCACTGCACCCTAGCCTGGGTGATAGAGTGATACTCTGTCTCAAAAAAAAAAAAAAAAAAAAAAATTTAAAAACAATAGAGAAACCACCAGAGAAGCTAAAATATGGACTATAGATATCACTAAGATATCAAATGATTAGAAAGAAAAAGGAAATGCAGCACACCTACCCAAAGAAGGAAAATAAAGGAAGCATTAAAAGAAACATATCAGGATTACATTGGCAAGAGTGAGGGCACTAGGTATTTTCATACACTGTAGGTAGGAATGTAAATTAGAACAGCTTTTTTATTTGAGGACAATTTGGAAATACCTATCAAAAAATTTAAGATCTCATACTCTTTGCAGCAATGTCATTTCTAAAGTTTATCTTATGGATAGGCTTGTGTGGGTGTGACAAGGACATTTCACTATGGCATCATTTTAACAGATAAACTTAACAGCAGCTTACTGTCAGTTAAAAGGAACAGAGGCAGACCAAGGCAGGGAAGTGAGATCTGGGTGTGGCCTCATGGCATGCATTTTCTGTAAAGAAATTAAAATCAATGATAAAACTGATGAAAAGTCTGGGACCCTTTAATATCCTTATGTGTGAGAAATTCCAAATGATGTCAGTGGTCAGATACTTCCCCCATTGATGCTTCAGGCTGTGGCCTTGCCTCTGTGCTCACGTACAACACAGCAGGAGATGCATGAAATAAGCTTTGTCATGTGTTTGCTCTGGATGACTACACCCATGAAAGAAAACAGGATAGAGCTTTATATACTAAACTGGAAAGTATTCCAAGTTATATTTTTATGAAAAATATATGTGTAAAAAATACGTATCATTGATATAGTTTTATGTTAAATGAAATTGCGAGATGGTGTGAATGGTATGATTCTGTTTGTGCCAAAGTAAGTTTATATATACATAAAGTTTACATGCATAAACTTCTAAGAATGTGCATAGAAAATGGCTGGAAGGATACACGAGATATTTGCCTCTGGGGGTGGGCATAGGGAGCCAGGGGGCAAGACAGTATACTTTTTGCCCATTGTTACTATTTTTGAGGTGTTTTTATTTTAAAACGGGGAGTTTAGAAATTCATTTGTTCCCAATCATTTTAGTGTAATATTATATAAACTTATATTCTATACTTAAATTTTCCAAGATAAATTGTTTCCTTGAATTTTGCCTAACACATATGAGTGTCATGGTCATTGGATAAGTCAGTAAATACTTTTAGGTTATAGTTTAGTAAACTAAGCTGTGCTATTAGCTTTACTGTGTTTCTTTTCCATAAAAATAAATGTCATATGTTCATTATAATCTTAAGAAGGGTATAATTTTAATATGTAAAGTTTCTTTTTATTCTCCCTTATTTTTGGGTTGATTTTTATTATCTGGCAACAAAAAAGTGAATTGCTTTTTATAACCAATTATAGTTTAGACGTTCTTGCCTTGGGAGTGGGTTCTGTGGGAGGTTTCTGCTCTGTGAAGTTGTGATGTGGTTCTCTATGCCTACCTGTCTTTCCAGTTTGGGGGGCAGCAGTTTGCTCTGTGGCCTTGATTCTCTGCCGAATCTAAGAAGATTCTTGGTTTTCAGTTTGTTCAGCTTCCTGCTTGTTAGGATGGAGGGGTGACTTTCCACCTCCTCATGTGCAGGAGTGGAAACCTCAAGCCTGGACCACTTCCTTTGATAATTTATTTTCTCCCCTCTTTCCGTGGTGCTCCTTTCTCTTAGTTCTTCAGTAGCTCTGAACTGTGCTCTGTCTGCCTTCCCAGTCCTCCCTCTGCTAGTTCAGGGGTCTACCCTTTACCCTCTTCTCAGCCTGCACCACCCTTCCCTTACGGCCCTGTCTCCCTCTATAGCTCTAACATCCAGACAGCGAAGTCTCCGTGTTCTCCTTGGCTTTGAGTCCTGAGTGTCTGGCATCTCATGGGCTCTTCACAGTCGGTGTCTCCAAAACAGAGTCTATTTTCTGTGAGCCCTCCATCTTCCTCCCATGATTACACCTCACCCTCCTCTCTTCTCCCACAAACACACCCAGATTCCCCTCTTCCTTTTTTTGTGTTCATTGCGCTGGCTGATTCAGTGACTCTACCATCCCACTTATTTGTCCAAGCCAGAAACCTGAGTGTTATTCTAGATTGTTCTGTCTTTCTCATCACCCTCCAAATCCAGTCACTCACACAGTCCTGAGACGTTTGCATTTCAAAGGAAAAAATACATTGATCCCTGACCCCACTGCCCTCTGTCAGAGTTCACCCTCTGAAGCCGGGAGGTCTGTCCTGTCAGCCCTCCCTCCCTCCTGCATTGCACCCTCCACGCTGTCTACTGTGCCGCATTCCAGAAAACACCAGATGCTCCACTGTGGGCTACAGAAGCTCTCTCCCAAATGGCATCTGTAAGCAATTCATTGAGACTGTAGTCATAAAATATTAGAAATTCTATGTATTTTAATTTTTCTTTATCTCAACTTATAAAAAGTCTCCTTTTTGCAATGTGATAAAACAATACCACATGAGTATACTTTATAAATGTACTTATAGAAGGTTGAATACTCAAAAGTTATTTTAGTGTGCACTGGTGAGGAAGCTTGGAGGCCGTGTCCTGTGGTGCATGGTCCCGGTTCCTCAGCTTAGTGGACCAGGCCCTCTGTTTTCTGGCCCCTGCCTGCCTTTTCCAGACTCTGCTCCCATTCTTTCTCCATTTATCTCTGCATTGGTAACAGCTTCGTCTTTAACCACATCCTTTTTAGAAGTTACCGGGCTATTTTATGCCATCATACTTTAGTTACACTGTCGCTTCTGCCCAGAATTCCTATTATGATTCCCATTTTCCATTCCTTATCCCAGCCCTGCCTTGCAAAGTCTGATTCTGTTTGTTTGGTTTTTTGAGATGGAGAATCTCACTCTGTCGCCCAGGCTGGAGTGCAGTGGCGTGATCTCAGCTCACTGCAACCTCTGCCTCCTGGGTTCAAGCAATCCTCTGCTTCAGCCTCCCGAGTAGCTGGGATTACAGGCAGCCACCACCACATCCGGCTAATTTTTGTACTTTTAGTAGAGATGGGGTTTCACCATATTGGCCAGACTGGTCTTGAACTCCTGACCTTGTGATCCACCACCTCAGCCTCCCAAAGTGCTGGGATTATAGGTGTGAGCCACAGCACCCGGCCAATTCTTAATTCCTATCCGAGAAGCTTTCCCTGGTGCTACTCTGCGCTCCACAAGTACATGCTCTCCTTTGCTCTCCCATTGTGCAGTGCTCATTCATTCATCCTTCAGCACTGCCTATTGAGCGCCGGCTGTGTGCCCACTGCTCCAGGCCCAAGACACAGTGTAGTTGGTTCACTTCTCTGCCTCCTTCAGTGCCAGTTGCTTAGACACAAAGGCTCTTGATTCTTCTCCTCCAGCACCCCGCAGGTTTGCTGATAGCATGCTTGAGTGAACGAACCAGGGAGCGAGGGCACTGGTCACGAATGTCTCTTTCAACACTAGGATTCTGTTTAATGAAAAATCAGTCAGAAATTAAGGTGTAAATTTGTGGATGTCCATAGCCAAAGTCTCATTTGTTGTGCAATTTATGTTCACTTGCTAAACTCATTCATTTAGTAGTAACTATGTTTGTATATATTTTATATATAAATTTGTAGGGACTCTTATTTTATGGAACGAAATGTTGTGCAGTTCTAGAATCACAAATAAAGCCAATTGAAAAAAAAAATGTATATTTTGGTAATCCCAAAAAGTAGATGTATAATGAAGACCTACAATGTTCTAGAGCCATTATTTTTGGCTGTGCTTATATATTTTGTCTTGACTTAATGACTCAAATGTAAACATTCATATCACATATTTTGGATTTGTTTTGGTTTATGTTGGAATATATAGAACAGAAAAAGTTAATTTTGGGTGAAGAGTAATTCACCTTACTAGTTATGTTGTCCTTAATTTAAGATATCTAACTATAAAACAGATAAATTAAGATCTTATTCTTTATATTGCAGGCATTTTTTTCATAAATGAATATTTTACCGGATGAGAACTTTAAATTCACTTAATGTGCCTCAGGGTTTTTATTCATTTAATATTTATGTGATACAAGTCATGAGTTTCTAGAATATAACTTATGAGGTAAGAGTTACCATTATAACTGAAACTGGTCATGTCTTGCATATAAGTATGTATACAGTGAGCAGTTGAGACAGTGCTTAATTGGGTTAGTAAAGGAGTAAATAAAATGGAAGGGACAAAGATTAGGGAATGATATGTCTACCTTAATTACTGACTTATGACTAACACTAGTAATAATCAGACTGTCATTCTGAAGGACACTGTCTGAAAACCCCTCAGATGATATAAATGCACTTTTATGTTTTGAATCCTTCTTTAGCTCCAGTGATCTTAAGTATTAAATGAAAAGTTAATTGAATTTACCTTCAGAAATTGAAATAAACAAAGATGCTGTTGAACGTCTCTTCCTTCTCTTAGGTATAATATTGAGCCCAGCCTATATTGCCCTTTTTTCTCTCTTGGAGCATGCATGGAAGGCCTGAATATTTTGCTAAACAGACTATTGGGGATTTCACTGTACGCAGAGCAGCCTGCAAAAGGAGAGGTGTGGAGTGAAGATGTCCGAAAACTGGTGAGCTCCCGCTCAGCCTGCAGTTGCATGCGTTAGCCTTTCGGTTTGGGAGTTGAGTCAACAGCAGTTTCATGTTTACATTAACTTTGCCCTGATTGAGTGTGTCCCCTGCCTTATTTCTGCTTCACACACAAAAAAAATCCAAATTGCACTTTTGATTTAGGACACTGTATAAAGGATCTAAACATAAAACAGCAGAGTTTTCTAAAAACGTTGTTTGGAACTTGATAGAAAGTTGAATATATATATACACCTTCATATATCCACAAATTCTAGTTAGAGGAAAATTGGCCATTACTTTGTATGTACCTTCAGTGCTGTGTGTCCCTTTTGGTTAATTCCCAAATCCATTGCATGAGGGACCTTTCTTCTTTCCAACCCGCATCCCCTGTTGTAGGGGCTTATATTTGCATCAGATACTAATTTACGTCCCGTGTTCTGATTTATATAACTTCTTTGATAATAACTTCAAACCTAGCAATCATCTTTCTCCTGTGAGGGCCCACTTTATTTGAGGCGTGAATATTTTAAATTTTTCCTCATAGGATTTGAGGCTGTGTTGACCTGTGTTTGTGACTAAGGCATTGTATTGTTTTGTTGTTTGATTCTTGCTGGCGTGCTTACCACACTGCTTTCTTCACTACATTTTAAGAAATGTAAGCAATCTCACTGTGTCTCGGTCGGCCACGTCTCGTGAGTGGGGAGTAGGTGTGGTGGTGGGATTGGAAGGAGAGTCTGGGTGGGAGGACGTTCATCAGGACCTTGATTTACTTCAGTATCTGTATTACACACTTCCAAAAAGATAGAGATTGATAAAATGCTGAAATATAATAGAAAGAAAAGTCTGTAAGAGGAGACTAAGAGGACAAAATGCGGGTGATGAAGAGGTTTCCCCAGAAGTGCAGAATGTGCACTCCACCGGGGCCCAGCCCTGCTGTCAGTTGCGTTCACTTCTGTGTCCCAAGTGTCTTGAACAGTTCCCGGCACCAAGTAGGTGCTTAATAGATGTTTGATGAACAATGAATATGTACTTACAGGTAATTTTAAAGCACAAAATCGGGGTTCTCTTTGATGGAATCATTAAATTCTGAAAGAACAAAGAAGGCAAGATGGAGAGTAGCGGTTGAGTCTCTCCTATAAGCTCTGCCTCTTGGAGAGGGGATAGATAGTGATCTTGCTGATTTTTAACTCAAGCTGGGAGCTGCATTGTGGTGTTTTCAAATTCAAGGAGTATAATTTGCTTGGGCATATATCATGACATTCCAGGATTTGAAGGAAAAATACTTTTGCTCCTAAAACTGTCCAGCCAGCACTTCTTCTCAACTCTTGTGGTGGTTAGTAAAGGTGTTGTAGAGGATAGGCAGTCAGGACAGAAGGCCCTCATGAGGAGGATTTCCTCTCCTGGACACAGAATTCCAAAACCAAAATCATTCAAGAGATGGAGCAGAAGAGGATGCGGGGAAAAGAGAATCTATCTCGAGACAATACGGGATGTAGAATGTAATTAAAATGTCTATATGTGTGGCTGTGGGTGTTTAACATACAGATTCTTGTGCTAGGGATTTTAGAGAATCGGATGGCCTAATTTACTACCAAATTAAAATTTTCTTTTTCTAGGCTGTCGTTCATGAATCTGAAGGATTGTTGGGGTACATTTACTGTGATTTTTTTCAGCGAGCAGACAAGCCACATCAGGTGATCCTTTCTTTATCAACTGGTCTCTCTAGAACTGATCAGCATTTCATTTGTATTAATGTGAACTTTGTATCATTTTTTAAATTCCATGATATTTAAAAGTTACTAATGATGGTTACCAAATACATACATTTGAAATTAAGATAGCATTTTAAAGTTAAAAAATTTATGGAAATAATTACATCAGTCTGTGTTTGTCACTTTTATCTGGATCATGGTATTAATTATAGTAATAATGACAGCTGACGTTTTATGAATCCTTATTTGTGCCAACCAGCGCACTGCGTCCATTATACACATCAGCCTTTTAATGTTCACCTCAACCTTTTGACTAGGTACTCACATTATGAGGAAACTGAAGCCAGAGAGGTTAAGCTACTTGGCCATAAGTGCTAGGACTTGAAGACATACCTCCCGATCAGATCCCCAACTTTTAACTCTTTTCCATACTTGACAATGAACCTATTCTAAAACTGCAGAAGATATTCCATGTGGAAACCTTACCAACCACCAAGTAGCTCCTGATGTGGAAGACTTGAGGCAGCTCATCTCCTTTTCTTTAGCGTTGGCTGACTTTGACAGCCAGTCAGCTTTAGCAGTTTCATGTAGCTTGATGGGAAATGTCAGGAGTTTAGGTTATAAGTTATAACAGAAATAACGTATCTTATATTTGAATAGTGATTCACAATTTCCAAAGCACAGATTTTAACAGATGTGAGCTTATGAATTCTGGACAGCCACTGTGGGATTTGACAAGGAAGCATTTTAGAGATGAGGCTTGCACAGGCAAATTATTTTCCAAGATGATTTGGCTAGTAGGTGTGAAAGGTAGGAACAGGGTGCAGGTCACCAGACTCTGCGGCCAGTGTTCTTCCTCTTTGCTTAAATGGGTGGGTGGTAAAGACTCAATTTAGCGATTAGGAGCCCTAGCTCCTAATAGCCTGGGTTCAGATCCAAGGTGCGGCAATTCTAGCTAGGTGTCCTTGGACATATTTAATAATTCTAAGACTAGTTTTAGTTTTATCATCTGAAAAGTGAGATACCTGCTACACTGGGTTGTTGTGGAGAATAAGTGATACAGTGTATGTGAGTCTCAGTGTAGTGCCTGTTTCAGAGTAAGTTACTCTGGATCCGGATCCCTTGCTTTACACTAGTTTAGATCCCATCTCATTCAACTGATAAAAGTCAAGAGAGGCTGGATGTGGTGGCTCCAGCCTGTGATCTCAGAACTTCAGGAGGCTGAGGCTGGCGGATCACTTCAGCCCAGGAGTTCAAGACCAGCCCTGGCAACATAGTAAGACTCCCATCTCTACAAAAAAATCTAAAAACTTAGCTGGGTGTGGTGGAGCACACTGTAGTCCCAGCCAATCAGTAGGCCGAAGCAGGAGGATGGCTTGGAGGTCCAGGCTGCAGTGAACTGTGATCACAACACTGCGCTCCAGCCTGGGTAACAGAGCAAGACCCTATCTTAAAAAAATGAAAAAAAAAAAAAAAAATAGCCAAGAGACACGAAAAGTTCTTACTAGTTCATTATCTGACACATAGTAGGGACTCAGAATAAATGTTAGTGTCCCTTCCTATGCTCTTTGCTGACTTTGTTTCCAGCATCTGGCACAGCATCATTTCAATGCATGTTTTGGGACCAAATTAATGAATTAATCCATATAAACTGAATGTGTTCTTGATGTTTTAAAAAATTAAAATTTTAGCAGAATAAAAAATGTCAAGAAAAGCTGTGTATATGTAAATAGATAGAATAAGAATATAATTAAAGTTTGCACTCACACATTTTGGTGAAATTTTATATTCATTAAGACTGTTTTACTCTTCACATGACCAAATACTTTCTTTTCCTTTTGTGTTTTCTGATTCTTAAAGGATTGCCATTTCACTATCCGTGGAGGCAGACTAAAGGAAGATGGAGACTATCAACTCCCAGTTGTAGTTCTTATGCTGAATCTTCCCCGTTCCTCAAGGAGTTCTCCAACTTTGCTAACTCCTGGCATGATGGAAAATCTTTTCCATGAAATGGGACATGCCATGCATTCAATGCTAGGACGTACTCGTTACCAACATGTCACTGGTGAGCCATGAGGAGGGCTTTTATTTACTACAATCCTTTACAAACATGCATTTTCTTTTAAATTGGGAAAGGGGCTTTTTATTTGGAAATTGTAATCATTTTACCATGTCCTGTGGTCTTTATCTCAGATTGCCTCATCCTGTCCTCCCCATAGTTGTACAGCCTGATCTTCCAGTGCTTTTTCCCATGCTTGCTAACAGCTTTCACCAGGGAATAATCTGTTGTCTTTCAAGTTTGTCCCTTTTTACATTTTACAGTGTTTTATATTGAATTTAAGTTTGTGGCTATGTGTGTGTGAATAAAAAGGTATCTCTTTAATACCTACCACAGAGTTAATAAGTAAGTGAATGGTCTCTCTTTATATTCAAAATCAGAAAACAAAATAAAGCTTGCTTGAAAAGTATGATGAAGTCCTTTTAACTTTTAATTTAAATAAAGCATGCTTAACAAGTATGATGAAGTCCTTTTAATCTTTCCCCTGTATAAAATCATAGTTCTGCTTTGTAGTTTTTATGCTGCTAAATACGTGGCCATATTTTATGATATTACAGACTTTCCTCTTCGTTGTCTTATCCTTAAGTCTTAAGCTCCCTATCACATATGGTCAGCATTAGACCACTAGTGAATTGTTGGCATCCAGCATTTATTAACTAACTTTACACACAGTATTTTGGACAAGGAGAAGGCATTGAAAAGACTGTAGGTGGGCTGAACAGAATCATTAAATGTCATCTAAATTTCTTACAGGATCTGTTACTTTAAGTAATTTTGAGTTTAAAATATTTCTTTTCCTCACTGAGAATTGACTTTGTTACAAAAAGTGATAAATGAATAAAATAAAGTACTTGTAAAACAAAGGAAGGATAAAAGTATTAGGTAATGGAATTTAGTGAATTAAATACAAACGCTGTATTAATATTAGAAATGTTTTACTTTGTTTCATGTATAGCCAGCATAGCTGAAGACAGATTTGTTTGTAAAAGGTGTGAGCCATTGCTTTATAAGGTGTTTTGGCAGCTGTGCAAATATTTTGTTTTAATTTTGATATAAAGGAAAATATATAGGATTATAATAAACTTTTCTGCAAATATGTACAGTAAATTTATAGAAGAAAAATATTGATTTAATGAATTAAAACTTACAGTTCATCAGAAGTACAAATAAAAGTTTTAAAGGGTACATATAAAGTAAGATAAATATATCGATTTGATTCATGCCAACTTTTTTTTTTTCTTGTTTTAGGAACCAGGTGCCCTACTGATTTTGCTGAGGTTCCTTCTATTCTGATGGAGTACTTTGCAAATGATTATCGAGTAGTTAACCAATTTGCCAGACATTATCAGACTGGACAGGTAGGAACAGTAATCTTGTCATATTGGCCTTCGGGCTGTGATAGTTGGCGTTTATGACATCCTGGATAAGTTGAACTCTTCTTGCTTTCTCGGAACTCACCCTCTGTTAGTAACAAACCTTTTATTGCTTCTTTTTTTCCTGATTCCCTATCTTTTCTTTTGCCAGCCTGTTAAATCATAGTCTTAGCATGTAGTCATGTGTTGAAAAATAGCTACCCTTTATTATATGCCTGGTAATCTACCATTTAGTCCCCATAACCACCCCACAAGGAAAACACTTCATCCGCATTTTCCAGATGAAGAAACAAGCTCTGTAGTAGATTAGGCATTCCAACGTGTCTCACTTCTAAAAAGCCTTTGCTTCTGAATATTTATTTTCTTGGTCTGAATTTTTATGTTGTCTCATTAAACTAACCCGCGTGCCATATTTTGCCAGTATGCTTAGCATCTCTGTGATGCTTAGTCTGAAAAGTCCTTAATTTTAAGGCTTAAATTTCAATGATGCATTCTAATATTAAAGATTTTTAAATTAAAGTGTGAGGTACCTTACACTAAGTTAGGTGTAAGTTGTACATTGTGCTGTTTACTGTCCACGTGTACATTGGAAGATGCGTTCTTTCCCTTCCCTTGGAATTCTGATTATACTAGAACCGTATTATATGAAGTGATATTTTTCCCCCTCAGACTGTATGTACCCCCAGTCCAAATGTAAATTGTATTCATCTGTGAATCCTTAGCACCTAGAGTCTTGTTTCGCGTGCACACACACACACACACACACACAAAACACTAAAAGAAATTAAATGAGGGGACGAATAGAATTAGAAACAGAAATATACCACCTTTATTTGTGACTCTTCTGATGATGATGTCTCCAGATGTGTAATATTATTTGGTCATTTCATTTTTTTTTTTTTTTTTTTTTTTTGGACTTTATCTGTAGAATAATCAGTGATCTTCTGGCCAGGCACAGTGGCTCATGCCTGTAATCCCAGCACTTTGGGAGGCCGAGGCAGGTGGATCACTTGAGCTTGGGAGTTCAAGACCAGCCTGGGCAACATTGTGAAACCCTGTCTCCACTAAAAATGCAAGAGTTAGCCAGGTGTGGTGGCACATGCCTATGGTCACAGCTACTCAGGCAGGAGAATCACTTGAACCTGGGAGGCAAAGGTTGCAGTGAGCCGAAATTGCGCCACTGGGCAACAGAGTCTCAGTCTGGGCAACAGAGTGAGTTTGTTAAAAAAAAAAAAAAAAAAAGAAGAATGAATCATATTCTAGATAAGTAATCTGAGTGACTCGTCGGCATAATATATTTCAGTTATTAAGGCGTCAAATTTGTGATCCAATTAACTACCCATCCGTTAATCTACAAAGAATTGTTCTGGGAATTATGTAGACTTGGCCAGTAACACAGACGGGCATCCCCTACCAAGTGATAGCATAATCCGTCTGTGGCCATGCGCTTTGGGGCTGGGAACGATGGGAGTTCAGTGCTTGCTCCTGCCTGAGGTGCCGTAGAGCGGAGCCCTGCGCACGGTAGGGCAGGGCCAGGAGGGCTCTGCCTGGGGACCTGGGGAGGCTGCCTGGGGACCTGGCAGGAGGGCTCTGCCTGGGGACCTGGGGAGGCTGGGGAGAGGAGTGCAGGAGGAAGGCGGTCTGGGAAAAAGAGAGAAAAGCGGCATTCACCAGTCAGCTCTCCGCAGTACTCATCCGTTCCACTAAAAAACTTAGCTTACTGAGGACAGAGAGGCCCTTCAGTCAGAAAACCCTGAGTTTTCCTATTTACCAGTCTCCGTTCTCAGCATCCGAGAAACAACCAAGAGTAAGTCAGGCAGCATCCCATTGCCCCTGGTCTTCAATTCCTAGGGGGACTGAGACGGAGCCTGACTCGGGTGTTGCCGCCCGAAGGCAAAGCAACCTCCAGACTGCTGGGGAGGCCTGGCCAGGAGCCGGGAGCGGAGGGCCGCGGGGTTAGGGGAAGACGCGGGCGTGTGAGCTGGGTCTGCTGCTGCCGGGGCTGCGCCGCACAGTTGGGAGTTGGGATCCTAATGGAGGGAAGGCCAGTCAAGGCTTTCAGGCGGGAATCACATTTTTACGCCCAGACAATCACCCAGGTGTCAGGGAGGAAGCGGATTGCAGGGGTGAGGGTAGAGCCTGAGAGGCTTCCTGGAGAGGCGGGCTCCGGCTCCGGGGGCTCGGCCCTCGTCCCTCATCCCGGGCGCGCGGCCTCTCTCCAGCCACTCTCGCGGGGCGGCCTCAGCCCTGGCGCCCCCGCAGCCCGCAGACAGGTCCACAGCTGGTGAGGGGTCAGGGTGGGAGGCAGGGGTCGGCGAAGGCGGTATCCGCTTCCGAGGGTTCCGCAGGGTCAGGCCGAGGGAGGCGCCACCCCGTGTGGGAGACTGGGGAGCCCCAGCGCCGCCGGGAGCGGTTTCTGAGGAGTCTGAGGTTTCGGAGGCCGCCGCCGCCGAAGCGAGAGTGCAGGGCCGGGGAGGGCGGGCCTGGTGACTACACTGGAGGACCGGGAGCCTTGCCCAGTAGGCACGTTTTTGAAAAATCTGGAGTGGAAATTTACCACAAATACAAATGTCCATTTTTTTTTTTTAATTGCCATCTACTTATAGAACAACCAGGAGCAAAGAAGGGCTGGAGTCACCGCTCCAAGTGTGATGTAAGGTCCAAAAGGAGAGACCTTCCCAGTGCCTGTGTTCTTACTACATTCTTCTGTCACAAGATGCATTGTTGAACTAGATGCAAGAAACCAAGAGTAAACCCAAAATCTAATCCAGAAAGATGAGAGAGGAAGAAAGCACTAAGCTGCTTTGAATTAATTTAAGTTTCAAACACAGAAGACGGATCCGGTGCCCTTAAGGGACTTACAGACACAGTCTCTAAAGAATGTACAGTTTTGTGATTCTCATGGAGAATGGAAAGCGTGGCCAAAGGCAAGAGACATGTAAATGCTTTGAGCTTCTCAAGGGCCTGCCTCTTCTTGTCGCTAATGAAGGCACCAAGGAGGTTTTTTATTTATTTATTTATTTTTTAATTTTGAGGGCTGTCCTAGCCTTAAGGATAAGAAGTTAATTCTCTAAAATCTAAGTCTTTGTAAATAAATGACGTTTAATCTCACAGGGAAAAAATAACAGGGTTGCCTGTTTATGCCTAATTTCCTATCCTGCTGCATTTCAGGAAAGGATTTTTTTAACATTATGAAATATATTCCAGAGAGGTGTCAGATAGAGGATAATCCGTGACTTATTGACACCTACAAGTATTTTATCAGAACTGCATCATAGCATAGACAATGAATTCCTTGTGGTGGAAGAATTAGAAGTATGCTTATCAGATTTGCAGGTGCCATGCAGCTGTCGGAGATAACAAATACCAGAGGTGCTCATTCAAGATTCAGAACGTCTTGACAAGCTACAACATCAAAGCTGAAGTAGAATTTATTGTAAATTAATCTTAAAATCAATACCACAGGTATAGAAGAGTACAGACTTGGTTGCAGTTCAGGTGTTTAGACATAATAAACTTAATATGGATCAGCAGTCTGATGGGTTTTCCCATAAATCTCCTTCAATTTTAGGCTATGTTAGTGGAGCTGGGGTACCTAAGGACCCAAAGGTCATTGTTTCTCTTCTTAGTGCTTGTAGATTTTGACCTTCAGCGTAACTTCTTGGCCATTGCTCCAGATTAGCACAGAATTATCTATAGGTGGCCCCATTCTCCTGGAAGCATGATTCTTGTCCTTCAGAATTATCTATAGGTGGCCCTATTCTCCTGGAAGCATGATTCTTGTCCTTCCTAAACCTTTCTAAGATGCAACTTTCTTTTTTTTAATGTTTTGATCATTCTGAAAGTGGGATGCCCTTGTTAGTTACCTATTTATATTTAATAGCTGTATTAGTCTGTTCTCTGTTCCTCAGAATACCTGAAAATGGATAATTTATAAAGAAAATGAATCTGTTTTTTTTTACAGTTATGGAGGCTGAGAAGTCCAAGGTCAAGGGGCCATATCTGATGAGCACCTTCCTACTGGTGGGGACTCTGCAGTCCCAAGGTGGCACAGGGCCTTACATGGTGAGGGGTCTGAGTGTGCCCACATGCTAGCTCAGGTCTCTCTTTTCTCTTCTTATAAAGCCACCAGTCCCACTCCCACGATCATCTCTTTTTTTTTTTGAGACGGAGTCTTGCTCTGTCGCCCGGACTGGAGTGCAGTGGCCAGATCTCAGCTCACTGCAAGCTCCGCCTCCCGGGTTTACGCCATTCTCCTGCCTCAGCCTCCGGAGTAGCTGGGACTACAGGCGCCCGCCACTTCGCCCGGCTAGTTTTTTGTATTTTTAGTAGAGACGGGGTTTCACCGTGTTAGCCAGGATGGTCTCGATCTCCTGACCTCGTGATCTGCCCGTCTCGGCCTCCCAAAGTGCTGGGATTACAGGCTTGAGCCACAATCCATTATAATCAATGGATCCATTTATGAGGGCAGAGCCCTCATGACCCACTGATCTCTCAGTAGTGCCCCATTGGGGCTTAAATTTCAACCTGGGTTTTGGAGGGGACAGATATTCAAGCTATAGCAATGGCATAGTGTGCTCTCTCCCCAAATCTGTCGTGAAGTCACAGTGGCTCTTTACAAATATTGGGTTCTTAGATTCAAGGAAAGAAGGCAGTCTAAGTCCTTATACCCAGCATTGGAAATGCTAAGCACCTCACCGTGCAGTCTAACCGCCGGCCCCTTGACCCCTGCTGTGGCTAGAATGTGGTTTGCTCCACCGAAACTTTTGTTAAGACTTGGTCCTCAGTGTGGTGGTATTGGCAGGTGGTGCGTTTGAGATGTGATTAGGTCCCTTAGATGGAGTAATATCTCTCTCTGGAAGCTGAGTTAGTTCTCTCTGGAGTGGGTTAGTTCTCTCTGGAGTGGGTTAGTTCTCTTGGGAACAGATGAGTTACCACGAGAGCAGGTTGTTACAAAGCCAGGTTGCCTCTTCTTTTTTGCACTTTACATATGCACCAGGTTCCCCTTCCATTTCTCTGCCATGCTTTGATGCAGCACAAGGCTCTCACCAGAAGCTACCAGATGTGCTGCCCAGTGTTGAAGTTCCTAGCCTACAGAATCGTAAGCTACACACGCTTCTGTTCTTTATGATTTACCCAGTCTCAGATATTCTGTTACAGCAACACAAAACGGACTAAGGTAATTCCCATCCCAACCCACCACCCCCCACCCGTGGGGGAAGCTAGGCTGTCTCCGATGCCCAGGTCATTTGGGTCCTCAGAGGTTTCCTCCTCTTTCTCTCACTGTCCCCAGATCCCGATTCCTAATGGAGGCAGGATCTATTAGTCTGTGTCCTAGATTAGCAATTTCTTCACATCAGGTTTTAGGTAAATTTCTGAAAACGAGCAAAAGTGCAATACTTTTACCTTGCCTTTGCATTTCTAAGGTTCTGTTCCCATCCCACTTTCTCAGACTGAATTTTCCCCAGGTGTGTGACTGCATGTGGCCTAACTGACTTAGCCCAGCCCCTGGGTAGTCCAGATGCTTGGTTGCCCACCCTCTCCCCTGCTTCACAGTAGCTGCCTCTGTTCCCTTTTGTCCACAATTCCTCAGTTTCCAACTAACTCCTCCACCCCTAGAGGAACTCCCACTGTCCTCATCTTTATCCACAATGCTTCTTTGTCCTCAGCGTATTGCCTGGAGCTGGGCTGCCAGGCCCAGTATGTTTGATCCGTTTTGGAGGGCCTGTGTTACAGTGATGCTGACGGACTAGAAACCATCCTGAGCGGGGGCTGCTGCTTTAGTGAAAACTGGAAACCACTTCTCATTAGGAGGGGTTTAAGAAAAGATATTTTTAGACTAGAAAAATGAAACTCAAGTCTGTCATATGCTATTTGAAGGATACCATGTAAAGGAAGAAAGTCATTCCAGGAAAAGCAATATTACTAGGAATAGTGGAAGGGAGCTATAAAGAGGCTCATTTCAGTTCAGGAGATGCTCCTCATAAATGAGAGCAGGAAGAGATGCCTCTCCCAGTAATGAACTTCTCTTTTATTTATTATTTACTGTTATAACACAGTATTTGTCGAAAGAACAGCTATGAAGCCATTCTCCAACCTAAGAAGTGAAACATTATTCCCACATGCTCTTCTCTGAACCCATCTCCGTCGCGCTCGCCTCCCAGAGGGGAGCACAGTGCTCAGTTCTTCATCAATTTTTTGCCACATTATTTATTCCTAAGAAGTGTGGTTTAGTTTTGTTTTTGAACTTTACAAAAATGGTATTTTGCTGTTTATAATCTTGTTATTTAAAAAAAAATTTATGCCTGAGATTCCTCTGTGTTGCATGTAGCTGCAGTATATTTATTTCAATTCCAGATAATATTTCTTCATTTATATACTCATTCTCCTGTCATGGGGCACACAGGTCCTTCCAGGTTTTTGCTAGTTCGTGTGCTACTGCTGTGAACATTCTTCCACTTTCTTCTGTGTATCTATGTACAAGATTGGAACTGCTGGATTCGTAAGGTGTGCGTGTCTTTTAAGTGTATGAGATAATGCCAAGTTGTTTTTCAAAACGTTTCTACTAATTTATACTCCTCTCAGCAATGGTTTCTATCATGTAACATCCTCATTGACTTTTAATATTGTCAAAAGTTTTAATTTTGCCCATTTTGTGGTTATAAAATGAAATGCTATTGTGGTCTTAATTAGCAGCAGTGTTCTCTGATTACGTTTAAGGGTTTTTTTAATTGGGTTTTTTTTTTTTTTTTTCTGTTTTGTTTTGTCTTATTTAGAGATAAGGTCTTGCTAGGTTGCCCAGGCTGGCCCCTCAAACTCCTGGGTTCAAGCAGTTCTCCTGCCTCAGCCACCCAAGTAGCTGGGACTACAGTCATGGGCCACTACCCTGGCTTACTTTCCATTTTTGTTTTCTATCGGATGTCTTTTTGTCTCATGCTCATTTTCCTACTTGGAAATTTGTCTTTTCTTACTGATTTTCAGAAATCCTTGGTAGTTGAAATAATAATCCTTTTTTAGGCATTTGTCTTGTCTCAGTTTATGGCTTGTGTTTTCACTTTCCTGTTAATATTATTGGATTTATCAACCTTATCTTTATAGTTAATAGTTTTCATATATTTTTTTCTTTTTCTTTTTTTCTTTTTTTGAGACACAGTCTTGCTCTTTCACCCAGGCTTATAGGCATGTCACCGTGCCCGGCCAATTTTTATATTTTTTATAGAGGCAGGGTCTCACTGTGTTGCCCAGGCTGGTCTCAAACTCCTGGCCTCAAGCGGTCCTCCCACCTCAGCCTCCCAAGTGTTGGGATTACAGGCATGAGCTACCATGCCCAGCCTCTTCAGTTTTCTTCTACACATTTTAATGTTTTCTTTTCTCTTTCAATTTTTAATCAAGTTGGAAATTCTTTCTGGGTTTGGCATAAGACAGGAATCCATTTTACTTTCTTCCCTGTGAATAGCAAAGTGTCCCAACACCATTTACCAATTTACCTTTTCTTCAGTGCCATTACTCATGTACATGCAATTAATTGGTCTGTGTGGTATTGATTCTTTGCAGTTTGTTAATATTTATTTTATGGCTTCCTGTGTCATCAGTTTTTTAGAAATGTTCCATCTGTGCTTGAGTGGGTTGTGTATTTATAATTGTTGGGTTTGCGGTTTCATACTAGTCTGGTAAGTCAACCTTTTAATTGTATTGTTTAGATCTTTGATATAACTCATTTTTTTATACAGCAAAAATTTAGAGGTATAAATCTTCTACTGTGAGAATGACAGATATAGCATTTCCCCTAGTTCTATCCATTTTTGCTCTCTGTGTTTTGAGAATATTTTATTAGATGCATCAAAGTGTAGCGTTTCCCTCATGGGCAGTTCCTTTCTTCCTTATGTGTTATCCTCTTAATCTTTCTGTGTTTCCTGTTTTAAAATCTTTTTTTTTCCTGGTAATTTTGCAACCCTAGCTACATTACTAATCACCCAATGTAGCCAATTTATTGTTGAGAGAACCTGATCTTTTTTGTGTAGTTTTGTCCATTAGCCACTACACTAGAATGTTTGCTGCTCTGGTTGTTTCTCACTGAGTATTTGTAAAACAGTGTTACAGAAGTTAACACTCACTCTCATAGTTTTGTCTTAGTTAGTCCGGTCTGGCAGTCTGTGAAGTTGGTGGCTGGTACCCCGTGGTCTGCACTGTATGGACTTACTGTCGTTACTGTGATTCCTCACCCTGGCTACCTTAGACTCAGCCAGGGGAGGTCATTTTCCAAAGATCACGCGATAATAATGAGGGGGACAGTAGAGCTATTCGTCTCACCTTAGAATTTCCTTAAAGTTCAGTTAGAGTTGATCAAGTCAGTATTATAACATTGTGAGTATTTTCTTTTTCCAGGTATTTTCTAGTTAAAAATTCCTTCGTATGTATTGCCTAAACTTCTGACAATGTGTCTCACAAAATGGAAGCCCCATATCTACTTTAAGTGTTATTTTTAGAACAGTAAAATTCTAGTGCTTTCATTTTAGAATTTTTCTGTCCTGCATCATTATAAGATTTAGTTTCTCACCTTAGTTTGTGAAAGTCAGCCCAAGGCTAAAATTGCTTAAGCTCTATTTCCAAGGAGACATGCAGACTTGTAATAAATCTTCTCCTGTCATCCTCTTTCAAGAGATATGAAAAAGAATCGAAGGTAAACATTACAGTGCAACTAGCATTAGATTAACTTTGGCAGGTTTAGGTTGTTTTGGAACTTTCTTACTTTCAGTGTTAATGCTTTTCAATTATGTCTAGACAAGAGCATTGAACAGGGAGGTAGAGATGGATCTGAGCCCGGACCCACCATCCATACACAGGTGACTTTAGACCAGTCATTGAACTTGTCTGAGACTTTTCTGTTCCTTTATGTAAAATAAATGGAATAAATATTTCAAAATTAAAATTTAACAAGCCTCCATACCTGCCTCAAAACTTTCGGACAAATTTAATAATGGACGCAAACTGTAAAACACAGTGTTATTGGCATAGTCTTAGAAAAAATGGAAGTTTGATCCCTATCACACATTAAAATGTTTAGTGTTGAACCCTGCAAAACTCAAAGCCATCTGACCTATGTTTCTTGAAGCCATCGGTGGGGTCTGTGATAAAGTGTAAGCATTTTTAAAGGTTTTTAAAATGTTAGATCATCTTATTTAGTTTGTTAGAAAACACTACTTAAAAATTAAGTGAAAAGTAGTATTTCCTGTGGATTTAGGCTTAAGATTTTGTCTCCTTGGGCCTAGCCAGCATTTTTATTTTATTGATTATGTGCCATCTGGATTACTGGTTATATCAAAACAAGCTAGTTGAGACACGCAATCCAGTTGTTTTTCCATTATAGACACGTGAGGGAATGTAGTGCCGTGACACACAGCTTGGGGTGGGGTGGGATCAGCTGGGAAATCAGGCGGCTGCTTGGCAGCCCGGTTTTATGCCTCTGAAGTATTTTCTTGTTTTGGATGACTTTGTTTCAACAAGTTTTCTGTCATTAGACCTCTCATGTGCCCAGGGGGGACATCAGCGATAGGAGTTCTCTGCTTAGGATGAGTTGAATTATTACAATAACAAAGACTTGTACCAGAGACTGTCTTAATTGTTAATATGTATACAGCTTCTCACCGTGGTACGTTTTCGCAATGGTCATAAGTAAAACAAGGTATTTTATCACAGTGACTTAGCTCTGTAAGAATTTGATACCAAACTTTTAATGTAATGTTATTTAAATTAGACTAGTGAGATTGTGAAATGTTAGAGAATACTTAGCAAGTTTATGAGACTACATGCTTACAATAAGCTCATGACAGAATATTCAGAGAATTCAGGTGATAACTAAGTTTGCCAAACATTTGTATTTTTTGGTGTTATTTCTAGAATCATTCCAAAATGCTGTGCTAGCTTCATATAATAGGAAAGCTATTTTTAAAAATATTTTTGTTCCTATGCATGGTCAACAAACACTGCCACTTTTGTTTATCCCCAGAATACAGTTGACACCTTCCTCTCTTTGGTAAGGCAGTATAGCATAGGCTGTGGACAACTAATGCAGTGTTTGGCTCATATGAAGCACTCAGTAAGTTAGTTATCAGTAGGGTGACAATACGATCTATTGTCAAAGCCAAACTCTTTTTTGATGAGAGGGACAGGGTCTCACTCTGTCGCCCAGCCTAGAGGGCAGTGGTGCAATCACAGCTCCCTGAAACCTCAAATTCTTGGGCTGAAGCAGTCCTCTTGCCTCAGCCTCCCAAGTAGCTAGGACTACAGGGCCTACCATCATGCCCAGCTAATTTTAAATTTTTTTGTAGAGATGGTATCTCACTCTGTTGCCCAGCCTGTTCTCGAACATTCAGCCTCAAGCAGTCCTCCAGCTTTGGCTTTCCAAAATGCAGGGATTATGGGCGTGAGCCCCCATGCCTAGCTCCAAAATGCTGTTAAGAAAGAAGGGAGTGCTATTATTGATCACACCAAGCTAGCAGTTGTAACCTAGGACTGTCATGCCCACCTCCATGTGTGGTCACCCAAGCTGTGACAGCATTGAGAAAGTCAGATGTTTCAGATGCAGGGACCTGAATTTCTTCCATTTAGTTAATACGTTTTAGAAGTTCATTGACTAATTGTCACCTTATTGAATCTTCATACTAATTTTGTGGCAGAGGTATTTTTATCCTCATTTTACAAATGAGAAAATAGGATACTCTGAGATTTCTTTAGGCTAAGAGGCAAAAGAGTAGCCATAGAAAACACAGGATGCCTAACTCAGACCCAAGGCTCTGTCCTTCAGACAGTGCTACCTCCTTATGGACCATTTTTCTGCTTGTAAAATTAGAACAATTTAAATCTGCTCATCTTTATTTTTCAAGTCATTGTGATGACTGTTTTTTTCTAAGTCAGGTATCTCAAACTTTAACACAAAATCACCTGGGGATCTGGATAAAATGCAGATTTTGATTTAATGGGTGTGAAGTGGGTTCAGGATTCTGTATTTCCAAGAAGCGCTCAGCACAGCTTGCAGTGAACCGAGATTGTGCCACTGCACTCCAGCCTGGGTGACAGAGTCAGATTCCGTCTCAAAAAAAAAAAAAAAGAAGTGCCCAGATGCTGCTGGTCTCTACTTTCTTTGGGCTTCACATAGTTGGGTAATTACTGTTCTTACAATCCACATTTAGGAAAAAAAAAAAAAGAAAAGTTACAATTCTGAGCAAGGCACAGACTTTTATCTTCTTAGTATAAGAAGGAGGCCGGTTTTATAGTCTTTCATTTTCCCTTTCTGGCCGTAAATGTGTTCTGGCATTAACAAACAGCAGAAGAAGTGAGCACTGGAGTCCTCTCCTGCACAGCTGTGTGTTTGGGTACACAAAGAGGATGGGGCCCCCACTCCCTAGTGTCCTTTAACAGGACCTTTCACACAGCAATGGCTGATTGTGTCTCACAGAGTCTAGTTGGGGCTCTAGAAATCTTACGTTTAAACCATTGGATGCATCATGGGAATAGGATGAATCAGTTAGCTAAATGCTCAAAATAGGAGCATTTCGTTACCCAACCGTAGTACAGCCTTGTGGGGTGGGGTAATGTGAGGCAACCACTCCAGGGCTTAAGTCAGTTCTTTTTAGTTTATAGGCAACTTTGGCATATTAGACAGGCTGCATTCTCTTATTGTAGTCATATAGTCAAATCTTGAGTTTTTAGAAATACACACAGGAATTACTCTTTTAAATACAGTGGTAATTGTGGAAAAATTCAGGTTGGATTATTACAGTAAGCACATTAGGTCACTGTAGTTAATTATTGGCATATTATATTCCAATTGTAGAAACAACATTTCTACCATTTTCCTATTTTAAAAAAACACCCACGATGTTTGATCTCTGCATTTGAAATACCAGTGTTACGGTAGTACAAATGGCACCATTTATTGTTAGGGTAATTGCCTTTCCAACACTGTAAATGATTACTCTTTTCCCAATTCCTTTATTGCTTTATCTGCACCTCTTTTGTGGCTCTTGGTGCATTTTCCCATGCTTTATTAATTCTGAAATACGTTTGGCTCTTCTGTGTCCACATGGTCAACTCACCATGGGTCAAAAATACTTGGAAAAAAATAGTACTAATAACAACACAATTATTAAAATGCAAATAAGAAAGCACTACAGTGTAACAAGTATTTACATAGCTACTTTGTATTAGGTATTACAAGTAGTCTAGACATGATTTAAAGTATTTAAGAGGATGTACATCATAGGTTATATGCAAATACACTACTGTTTTATACCAGGGACTTGAACATGAATGGATTTTGTTCTTGGAGGAAGGTCCTGGAACCAACCCCCCTCAGATACTGCAGGTTGTACATTCCTTTTCTGGTTCCAGGTAGCAGGATCAGGTGAGATTCATTGTGTATTACCCAACTACTTAGTAGGATGCCTTGCACAAGGTGGGGTGCTCGGTGAAGATGAGCCCAGAGAGTCTCTGTGACAAGTCTTACCTGCTTTTCCTGCTCTGTCTTCTCTGACAGCCCATTTAGTAAGCACAGGCGGCAGCCAGCTTCAATCCAGGGCTCATTTGGAATCGGTGGGATTCTATAGTGACAAAAAAAATCTGCAGATATTTTTATAAAAGAAACTAGGAAGGGGCATAAATTATCTGAAGTATAAAGTTCACTCAGAAAAATTACTTTGAAATAAATTCACATTAACATAAATTCTCAAGCCATGTTTAAAGTAGTCTGCCTTTGTTAAGGGATACAGATTTTTAAGAAAACTGTTTCTGAACAACTCTATAGTAAGAGTTTGTAAAGGTTGCAGATTGCAAAGCTTTATTGAGGGTATAACTAGATTTACTATTGTATTTCAATAAAATGTCTCCATAAAAATAATAGTTGATAGGTGATACTTGAAAAAATGACAGAGTGGAAATCTCCCTCTTTACTGTGGAAAAAGAAGGTGTTGCAGGAGGGAAATGTGGAGCTTGCGGTTGGTATTATTTGGCGTTTTTCGGTGTGGAGGCAGTGTTGGATGCTGGCTATTTTTCTTCTGTTTTGGAGCAGAGAAATCAGAAGGAGTTTTGTGGATCTGCTAATGCATTGAAGAGACCAGAACATATGGCATCTTCTGTGCTCTATCCATTTTTTCCCTGGCCATAAAGAAAGGCAAATTAGTGTGCTTTCATGAGCTCCATCAACTTGCATTTCGTAGAAATGCACACTCTGATGGCGCAGTGGAACTGGCTCAGGCGCCAGAGCGGCAGGACACCCTGCTGACAAGTTCCCAGAATGCCTGGGGGCTGTGCTGGCCTGGGAGAGGCAGAGCCAGGTGCAATGGAGAAGAGCTGAAGAGGAGCTTTCTAATAAAGTGGGTGTAAATGTAAGACTGGAAAGAAACATACGATAGGCAGAATAACAGCTGTATTTATTCCTTTATTTTGTTAAGATGTTTTATTTATAAGAATTATTTCTTTTATTAATGAAAGTTTACATTTAATTGCTTTACCAAGTCATTTTCTAACCAGTGTTCTACATATTAAATCACCTGATTATAAAAGATGTATGGGGTGGAGGGAATAGGTGGTCTATGCTCAAAGAATTTTGGAAAATGGATGTAGCATTAAGTGGGTTTCTATATGTAAAGGAGGACTACATATAATTTAATATGCTAACAACTGGAATCCCCAAGAAAGGTGTTTACTTGAGTGAATCTCCTAGATAGTCTGACCTGCTTTTATTGTTGGCTCTTCTACCTCAGGCAGGGCCTCTGTTCAGTCAACACAAGCACGAGAGTTGGACAACGTCAAGTGAAGGCCAAGTAGCTTCACTCAACAGGATGCTATAGATACAAATTTAAGAGTGCTCAAAGAGTTTCTTACACTTAACCCACTTTTTAAATGACACATCTCTAAACCTCTTTGGGAAGACATGTACAATATACTGTGTGTGAAACACTTGGAATGAAAAGAGGTTTTTTTTCTTTTTTTTTTTTTTGAGATGGAGTCTCCCTCTTGTCACCCAGGCTGGAGTGCAGTGACGCAATCTCGGCTCACTGCAACCTCTGCCTCCTGGGTTCAAGCAGTTCTCCTTCCTCAGCCTCCCAAGTAGCTGGGATTACAGGTGCATGCCACCACACCTGGCTAATTTTTGTATTTCTAGTAGAGATGGGGTTTCACCATGCTGGCAAGGCTGGTCTCAAACTCCTGACTTCAGGTGAACCACCGGCCTTGGCCTCCCAAAGTGCTGGGATCACAGGTGTGAGCCACCATATCTGGCTTTTTTTTCTGTTTTTTTTTTTTTTTTTTTTTTTTATTTTAATAAAAAGTGGAGAATTTATGCTCTATTTTGGACCAAATACATAACACATAGAGATTTATAGTTCTGTATCTAAAACTTTGGGTTTAGATGTTTTGGAATTCAGAATTTTCTGGATTTTTAGAAAATTGATATGGTTTATCAAAGAAAAAATTACAGCAAATTTGGTTATAGATCTATTTTACTTTTATATGTGGTTCATGAATTGGGCAGCCTCTATTCTACAAAATAGAATGAAAGCTCCCCCTGGGCCATAGCAGAACAGTGGGTTTTATAAGGTGAGAACAAGGTTTTATAAGGTGAGAACACTAGAAAAAAAAGCCGGTTGATTAGCATCAGGTTCCTCTTTTGTAAGCGTTAAAACAAAGGGAGCTTCCGTATTACAGCGACTCAGCTAGACTGCGATCTCCTGTTTTCAGGAAACACTGCACTGTATGGGATCTATCCGCTTCTCTAAAACTGCGGTTTGATTGTGTGGCATTGAGCATGAGTGACTCCATTTGGTTTGTTTTTGTCTGTTGGGGCCTAGTGTAGGAGCTCCATGTAAAACAATGGCCTCCCATAATTTTTGTTTAACTGTATACTGTCGATATTGAATTAAAAGGAATGAATAAACCTAGCTAGTTCTGGTAAAATACCCAGTAGTGAAACACGTTCATATTTCTGCATATTCACAGTGTGTAAGGGTAAATATTTTTAAAAGATAAATGCTTTACAAACTTCACATTTGCCCATGTCAGGTCTTGCCATCTAATGTTTTTTTGGTCAAATTTATGAGAAGTTTCCAGTCTTCAGATCTTTATGGATTATGGAATTTCAGGTAAGGGATCTAGACCAGTACTCACAGGAATTAGAATGAGGCATATCACTGAATTTCCTTCTCCGCTGTTACATTTAGCCTAAAGCTGCCTTACGTGTTTTAAATTAGGCTTAAAGATTTCTCCATACAGAATGAACTCTAACCTCACTAGAGGTATAAACAGCCTGTAACCTACCCTTGTACCAATCACAGAGTTTCAGCAAATCACAGGCTGTTCAAACCTTGTTCAAATAAGGCAAATGCGAGCTGTAACCAACCCAGCTGTTTCTGTACCTCACATCTGTTTTCTGTAGGTCATTTTCCTTTTTCTGTCCATAAATATTGTCAGACTATATGGCAGCTCCTGAGTCTCTCTGAACCTATTGTGGCTCCAAGGACTGCCCAATTTTCAAAGTGTCCTTTGCTCTGCTTAACTCTGTTAAATTTATGTATTTATTTATTTATTTATTCATTCATTTTTTTTTGAGGCAGAGTCTCGCTCTGTCACCCAGGCTGGAGTGCAGTGGTGCGATCTTGGCGCACTGCATCCTCTACCTCCCATGTTCCAGTGATTCTCATGCCTCAGCCTCCTGAGTAGCTGGGATTACAGGCGCCCGCCACCAAGCCCGGCTAATTTTTTTTTCTTTTTTTTAAGTATATACAGAGTTTCATCATGTTGGCCAGACTGGCCTCGAACTCCTGACCTCAAATGATCAGCCTGCCTCAGCCTTCCAAAGTGCTGGAATTACAGGAGTAAGCCACTGCGCCTAGCCAAACTCTGTTACATTTAATTTGTCCAAAGTTTTCCTTTTAACACTGCTTAGCCCACTGCAAAACCCAGAACTAAATGTATGGCCCAACTGGGAAAATGACATGGAATTACAGGAAACATGTTTTAATGTGCCTAACCTCAGTTCTGACCTCATTTTATTTTTCTGATTTCATTTTTCTTTATCTAACTTCCTTATGTATCAATCTTATACTAATTGTGTATTAAATATATAAATTATATTCACTGAATGTTTTATTGTTTTATTAAGTGTTCATTCAGTAAACACTGAATGTTTACTGATCCTTTTGTGGGGGAACTTGTCGAAGTATCAGTCAAACAAATTTTGGATGGAAGTGCCTTTGCCATCAAGGGGCAGCATACCTTAGTCACAGGATCAAATTTTGAGGGGTACAAAACCAAATTGAAAGTGAATCAGCAAGCCCGAAGTTACACACCTGCAGCATGCATCACACGCTCCACCTTCTTGTGATGCAGGTATCGGAATTTTAATGCTTTTGAGAGCAGAGGATGATGTTTTATTGTTGTTCTTGTTACAGGAAAAAGTACTCATGAAAGTTATTGAAGAACAGTAAGGCAGACTATATCGGGGGGGGGCTACTGCAGTAAGGTTTGGTAGTGGGGGAGAGATTCTGCTCAACTCCAAATACAAGGAAAAGTGGAGATTTATAGCCAAGAAGCGAGCGAGTGGAGGGAGTTGGAGGATAAAAAATTACTAAGATGGGGAAAGGGGGATTCTCACTCGACTGACCCAACTGCTTGAGACAGTACTCAGCTATGCTGTCTATCATACGTGCCAAAGCTTTACAGGTCTCTTCATGATAGTCTCTGATGATGTCTAATTCCTGACTTAAAAGGATTTCACCTTTTGTAAAGCTTTTCTGCCTTTGTATTTGGTTTGGTTTGGTTTTTCTCCTTTGGAGGCTAAGCCCAAATGATGTTACTTAATGAAAGTCTGAACTGTTTGGAATTTGCCCATCCACGTAGGCTGCAGAAAGCTCGAAAGAGCCCTGCTGGCAACCAGCCTTCCTACAGGAAAAGGCAGGTAGAATGCTAACTTTTCCCAAGCTCATAGGGAAGGTGAGGTCTCAGGGCCCTGGAGGTGTCTAAACCCAGAGAGATACAGATGGCTCACCTGTGGCGGATCATGTTTGGAAAGGCTGACTGCCATACGAGGGGTTACGAAGAGATCAGTAACACTTTAGCAGATGGTTAGAGACCCGGTGTAGACTGGAGTATCAGTCTGGAGTACCTGAGGCCCTGATGCTGGAGGAGTTAGCATTCACTTAACTTAGCAGAGTTAGTGTTCACTTATGGGCTGTTTTCTGTCGGCCTCCTCTGAGTGCTCTTGAGAGCAGGGTGGGAAAGCAGACAGGCCTCCTCCATGTTGTAGGAAGTGATTGGCTGTTGCTGCAGGAATAACAGAAAATCCTGACTCTCTGCTCCAAGATAAAGCAGTCAATAAAAGCAAACTCAGGGACTTGAAAATAACTAACAACTAGAATAACTTCAAAGTCACTGTCTGTCAGGAACTTAACCATTAAAGGATAAGATGGAAAACATGGATAACATGTATGAACAGATAGGGAGAAGTGGAAACTACAAGACACAGTCAAATGCAAGTGCAGGAAATAAAGCCATGATACCACATACGAAGAATTCCTTTGAGAAGCTCATCCGTACGCTCGATGAAGCTGGGGAAGGAATCACTGAATTTAAAGATAGGTTAGGTCAGTAGAAATTATTTAAACTGAAATACAGAGAGGGGAAAGGAGTAGGGGATGGGAAACAAAAACAAAACCAAGCATCCAAGAACTCTGGGACAATACCAGCCCGCGTAACATACATGCAGTTCACGTTCCCGAAAGGAAAAGAGAGCAGTAACAAGCCAGAGAAATATTTGATGTCATAATAACTGAGAACTTGCCAAAAATAACGAAAAGCACACCAGAGCTCCAAGAAACTTCCAGAATCCCAAGCAGGATAAATAATAAAAGAATATACCTGGATACATTGTTGTCAAACTGCTGGAAACCAAAGATAAAGAGAAAACCTTAAACGAACCGGGCAGAAAAGACGTTACAAACAGAAGTAATAATTACGGTAGACTTTTCGTTCAAAGCTATGCAATTCTGAACTATCTAGACTTACAGCATGAGATTTTCTGATTAGTACCAGTATTTTCTAAATATGAGCTAGAACCTGCAGATGAAAAACTGACACACTGTTTGATAAGATAGCCAGTTCTACTTAAGGTGAGAGAAAATATTTTCAAACAGTGAGTTAATGACTAAGTTTTGTGGCAGATACTGAAATATCAAAGATATTAATAGATTAGTAGCACATTACTCTATTTCATTGTGGGGTTTTTTTGTAAACCTTAAATTAATTACCAGGTTGGAGAAAGCATCCTTTTCTAAAGCCGGGTAATTTGACGAGGCATACATTTTGGGTTAAAGATGATCGGCTATTTTATAAATGAAAAAAAAAAACAAAAAAAACAAAGGGACCTGGCACAGTGGCTCATGCCTGTACTCCCAACAGTTTGGGAATCCTAGACAAGTGAATCTCCTGAGGTCAGGAGTTCGAGACCAGCTCGGCCAACATGGCAAAACCCCATCTCTACTATACAAACATTAGGCATGGTGGTACATGCTTGTAATGCCAGCTACTTGGGAAGCCGAGGTGGGAGGAATCACTTGAACCTGGGAGGCAGAGGTTGCAGTGAGCCAAGACTGCACCACTGCACTCCAGCTTAGGCTACAGGGTGAGACTCTGTCTCAAAAAAAAAAAAAAAAAAAAGAAAGAAAATAATCAGGAAACTATGAAAGTACATTCCTTATTTATAACTCGATTGTTAGGTGCTACAGAGAAAATTGTTTAGCTATAATTCCTGTCTTCTGAGAACTTATAAATCTGAAACAGACCACATTTGCAGAATACATAGATAAAACAGTAAAATGTAAACAAAGTTTGTCCAGGTCAGTGATTATTGTATTATGTAGTGCAGCAGTAGTAAAGTACACCAGCTACCATTTATTCACTATCTATGCTAAACCTGACATATTCAAATTTTCAAACACATTATCTTGCTTGATTCTCATCCTATGAAAAGATAATATCAACATTTTGCAGTTGAGGAAAATGTGGCTTCACAAAGTTCAGTGAGTTGCCCAGCATCCATGCCACTCAGCTGGAAAGTAGCACAGTTGGGATTCAAACTCAGTTGTATCTGATGCTCCTGCTGTGCTACAGTGAAGCGCAATCATGGGAGTTTGAAATGCAGGTAGATTTTGGTGTTAAGGCAGGTCGCGCTCTCCATTCTACTGTAATGGGTTAAGTTCATGGAATGAATGGTATTTCTGGATTAATTGGATATTGTGAAGCAGCCGTTTCAGTGGTCAGGAGTTAGATTGCTAGAAACAGCCTGAAAGCCCAAAAGAGCTCTCCAGTCCTGACGTTTCTTGCATAGTTGTTCTTTACCATAATTAGCTAACATAAACATTCTTGATTTATAGCATTCTTAGTATGCTGGTCGGAACTTCTTAATTTTTAATAAGTATGTCGTGTCCATATCCTCAGAAGAATTGAGAAATGACATGTCAGTGTTGAGATAGGAGAGTTAAAGGTCGGTGGAAGGGAGTATTTTCTGCCTTGGAAATTATGGAAATTGAAATAGTATCTGGTGAAACATGCAGCTGATAATATGGTGAACGTTACTTCTAATGCCTCCAAGTTTGGTAAATTTTCCCGTTCAATATAATGAACATCATCATGATATTCAAGGCTTAGGTGTTCTAAATGCATTTTCATTTATACATAGTTGCTCATTACCTGTCAGCTTAGATACGTTAATTCTGTTTCTTTAAGTGTAGCAGATGTGAGACTCTTGTGTTTAGGAGACAATCATATTAAACATCTGTGCTGCCCTGTAGACTTAATTGCTTTTGGAATTACAGCAAAATTGAATTACAGTCAACCTTCTGTATCTGTGGGTTCCGCATCTGTGGATTCAGCCAACAGCAGATCGAAATGATTTGGGGGCCGGACACAGTGGCTCTTGCCTGTACTCTTAGCTCCTCGAGGTCTTGGCTGAGGTGGGAGGACCTTTGAGCCCAGGAGTTCGAGGACGCAGTGGGTTATGATTGTGCCACTGAGCTCCAGCCTGAGCAACACAGTGAGACCCTACTTCTGAGAGAGATAGGTATATTTTTTTTATATATATATATATATATATATACACATAAATGTGTATTTATATGTATATATATTGGGGGAAGAAAAATGGATGGTTGTGTCTTTAAACATGTACAGACTTTTTTTCTTGTCATTATTTTCTAAAACAAACACTATAACAACTATTGACACACATGAGGTGATTTCAAGGATACAGGAGGATGTGCATAGGTTGTATGCAAATACCATATCATTTCCCAGCAGGCAGTTGCGCAGCTACAGATCTTGGTATCCTTAGGGGGTCCCAGAACCAGTTCCCCCACGTATATATACCAGGGAACACTGTAATTCAGTATTGGTTATCATGGCCGCGACTGGCAAAGCAATATTTACAGAAGAAAATCTTGACCAGGAAACATTTTTAAGTTTCAGTTTTAATTTTGAGACATTGTTTATTTTTAAAAAATAACTTTACATATAACTTTAAAAGAAAATCAGTTTGTATGGTATTTATTTTTTCAAATGTGTTATTTTTTGAAAAGCAAGTATTTTCTAACAGAATAAGCATTTAACTTCATTTCAATTAATACATTTATTCCAGTTGACTAACAATCAAACTAGGTTTTTTAAAAAAGAACATTTACTTTTTTGTAAAAAGCACACACAGTGTAAGTGTATTTTTTATTTGTGATTTGATGAGTTAATGATTCTGTCCTCTGAACTATTCTACTAGGATTGTACTTATTCTCTACTTACGTGTCTCTTTACAAGTGAATGTTCTTTGTATTACAATATATAGTAGACACTGAATATATAATTGCAGTACTTAACTTTTTATTTTGAAATAGTTATAGATTCACAGAAAGTTGCAAAAACAAAAATGCAGACAGGTCCTATGTCCCTTTTACTCAGTTTTCTCAGTGGTAGCATGTTTTGTTTTTTTCTAAACACGTATATATATATATTTTTAGAGGCAGCGTCTGGTTATACGTATATATATATATTTTTAGAGGCAGCGTCTGGTTATACGTATATATATATATATTTTTAGAGGCAGTGTCTGGTTTGCTGGTAGGGAAGAAAGCCTCATGACAGTGAGCGAGGGAGGGGGAGAGCGAGGCGCGACCAACTGCCCATGCCGTCATGGTCTGGAACTCAGTTTCCAGGGTTTCTCTGGGGTCCCTTTGGCCAACAGAGGGTCTGTTCAGTCGGTTAGGGGCTCAGAATTTTTATTTTATTTCTCAGGGTGGAGATGGGACCCGGCGTGGCTCAGCTTCCCAGCTTCTTCAATGGGGACCTCCTTTCCGTCCTCTGCTGGCTTCTGCCTTCTGCCAACAGCGCTGTTCTTTCCTACGCTTTGCATGTGCTGTTTCTTCTGCCTGAAATGCTGCTTTCCCCTTCCCACCCATCTTTCTTTTGTCTAGTTAACACCTATTCATTCTGCAAATCTCACTCGTACGTCCATCAAGCCTTTCAAGGCCACAGCTCACGTATCGTCCTACAGGCCTTTTCTTCCCGGCCCGGTTTCCGGTTAGTAACTGGGGAATTGGTGCTTATGTGGAGAACGCTAGCTGAGAAGTTTTGGGGGCAGACGCCCGCTGTTGCCCACTGTTTGTGCCCCTTGTGCCTAATACAGTGCTTGCTTACATGGTCTTCATGCGTGTTAGTTAAGTGAGGAAATACTGTCACAGCTCGTAGTCTTCATGCGTGTTAGTTAAGTGAGCCTCTGGCTGTGTGACTCTGGTACTGAGCAACTTAGAGAAAAGCAAGCTTAGCAGTGGCCCGTGATTGTTTAAGTGTGTAGCGAACGAAGTCCAGGCCCCACCATAATTCGAATCCAGCCTTAGGAATGTGGCTTCAGTCCCCAAACAAGCAGGAAGGTCAGGTTTTCTAGCCTCAAAGTTTAACTGTAAACCAATTTTTTCTTACAGTTATCTTGGCCTCCGCACTAGAATAAGCTCAAGACAATGTAGCCTGAGAGGTTAGAAGCAGGATGGAGTCAGTCATGTTAGACTTCTCTTATTACTTACAATTCTGCAAAGGTGGTTTCAGTGTCATCCTTCCACATATACTTTTTTTTTTTTTTTTTTTTTGAGACGGAGTCTCGCTCTGTCGCCCAGGCTGGAGTGCAGTGGCCGGATCTCAGCTCACTGCAAGCTCCGCCTCCCGGGTTTACACATTCTCCTGCCTCAGCCTCCCGAGTAGCTGGGACTACAGGCGCCGCCACCTCGCCCGGCTAGTTTTTTGTATTTTTTAGTAGAGACGGGGTTTCACCGTATTAGCCAGGATGATCTCGATCTCCTGACCTCGTGATCCGCCCATCTCGGCCTCCCAAAGTGCTGGGATTACAGGCGTGAGCCACCGCGCCCGGCCTTTTTTTTTTGTAAAAATTATTAAAACTTGGTGAAGCACGAAAGATCTTTTAAATGTAGCATAAATCCTGTCCACGACATAAAATAAAGATACAACGTAAAGTTTAAAGAAGTGTGAGCCAGGCGCAGTGGCTCAAGCCTGTAATCCCAGCACTTTGGGAGGCTGAGACGGGCGGATCACGAGGTCAGGAGATCGAGACCATCCTGGCTAACACGGTGAAACCCCGCCTCTACTAAAAATACAAAAAACTAGCCGGGCGAGGTGGCGGCGCCTGTAGTCCCAGCTCCTCGGGAGGCTGAGGCAGGAGAATGGCGGGAACCCAGGAGGCGGAGCTTGCAGTGAGCTGAGATCCGGCCACTGCACTCCAGCCTGGGCGACAGAGCGAGACTCTGTCTCAAAAAAAAAAAAAAAAAAAAAAGTGTGAACATTTTGACGCAATCTGTTGGTGGATATGACTTAACTAAATCCTGACTTTTAAAACTCCTGTTTGAGGAAATATTATTTGATACAAGATGAGTGCCCCTGGTGTTAGAAAGCCCCAGGCCTGCGACCTGTACCAGAATTCACACCATGTAGCTTACTCCCATCTGTGTCTCAGCGCGTTACAAAAAAATTGTCTTTTCTGCCTAGTTTACTTCGCTTGCTGCCAAATGGAAAGAGAACAAGGCTGTAGGTTTGTCATCTGAGCAGTCAGCAGATTCTGTCTTTTGCTTAAGAAGCCATTTCCTAGCAGTTCTTCTGTTAGTTCATTCCTTCACCAATCTGTCCTGAGTGTCTGCCGGCTCCAGGCACTGGGAGTAGACTCCTACAAAGCAGTGGCTAGTTTCCGCTTCCAGCAGACAGCCCACATTCTCATTCACAGGTGGTTAATTTATACGACCATACCACTGAGTAACTTACCATTGGTCTTTATATAATGTGTTTCTCTTTAGAGGGGCCTTTAGCTTAATTGGGTTGTAAATCAATATCTTTATTTAATAAACATAAGTATGAATTATTTTAAAGTAGAGTAAGATTGAGCAAAGTTCTTGTTCAACTACATTATTAATTTATTTCTAAGAGGATCTGTATGTTACGGGGTTAGGCCTAATTCATCTCAAAAAGAAAGTCTTAAATCACACAGGGACATGAAGTGTCCAAACTCTACAGTTCTTTTAGGTTGGAAAAGAAAATAATCTGCAGTTCATTATTATGACTATTTGTTAGGATGTCAGTTTAGCTTTAACACTGGCTGACACCATGAATTACCATTATTTCTTGACATTTTCATCTTTTAGTCCTATTGTCAGTTATTATATGCACTTGAGTCAAGAGAGTGTTTGAACAGGCACTCACTGATAGCAAAGGAACAGAAAACATATTCCCTTTGAGGTTTTAAATACATTTTTAAAGATCGGCGCTAAGTCTTAGTTCCACATAATCCTGTATTTTCATGTACAAACCCTTATTTGACAATTACCACTTTTTGAAATTAAACAGAATGTCTTTATTCATGTTGTCTTGCCAACTAAAATATTTAAAGTTATTATTTTTAAACTATAATGAAATTCTATTACTCATTTTACATTTTATGTTGTTTTTAAATTTCCTGACTCGTAAGTATTGTGTACATAGTGCAGTGACTTATTAAGCAGTTTATTCACAAATGTATTCTTTTGTTTTATCAAGCCACTGCCAAAAACTATGGTGTCTCGTCTTTGTGAATCTAAAAAGGTTTGTGCTGCGGCTGATATGCAACTTCAGGTATGTATGTATCTTTGTTCTGAAGTTTTCCGGAGTCATTATCCCAAATACATATCTAACTTTAAATTCTTGCCAATGATACCTATTTATTATAATAATTATGCTTCTAAAACATCTTTCATCTGAGTTCAAAGAACTTGACCAAAATTGACTCATTTAATCCTCACACTGCCCTTATGAAGTAGGCATTGAATAAAATTATTTCCTGGCCAGGCACGGTGGCTCACACCTGTAATCCCAGCACTTTGGGAGGCCGAGGTGGGTGGATCGCGAGGTCAGGAGTTCGAGACCAGCCTGACCAACACTGTGAAACCCCGTCTCTACTAAAAATACAAAAATTAGCTGGGCATGGTGGTGCATGCTTGTAATCCCAGCTACTCAGGAGGCTGAGGCAGGAGAATTGCTTGAACCTGGGAGGTGGAGGTTGCCGTGAGCCGAGATCTTGCCACTGCACTCCAGCCTAGGCAACAGAGCAAGACTCTGTCTCAAAAAAAAAAAAGACTGTTTCCCATTTTCAGTTGGGAAAAAATGAAAGCTTAGAAAAATTACATGACTTCTTCTAAATCACACATTTTACCAGCTAAATTAAGGCTCAAACTTAATTTTATATATATATGTATGTATGTTTATTCATTCTGTATCTTTTAAAAATTTTTGCCTTTTTAGGTTTGAAGTTTAGATAGTAATTGCTGTTAGTTTTAGATAATATTCAAAACCAACTTCCCAGGTTTCGAGATGAAGACTAGAAAACGTTCATGAACCATCTGGATGCCAGGTCTGCATGACACCAGATGTGTATGTAGATGTTTGTAATGACTGAGATTGTTTATAGAAGTCTCACTCCTCTTCAGATCTTGAGAGTTATGTAAACACCCTAAACACCCATCTTTCATCTTAGGCAATATTCACTTTATGATGATTCAGTTACCTGTTTAACAAAGTAACCACTATTTAATTGCTTTATGGTTTTGTAAAATTCAGTCCCTAGAAGGTAATGAATGTGCTCTGTTTTTCTGTACCTTGAAACATGAAATACATGTTTCAATGAAGGAAATTTATTATATAGACAAAACCATGAATCTATATTTGCTTTACCTTATTCAGTATCTATTCATATCAATATAATTTTTAAAGGATTTCTGAATTATTTTTAAAATTAACATTACTTGACTGGCAAAAGTCTTGATTTGCTGGTATCTTTAGTAGAAGGCCTGGCTTTTAAAAGTCTGTTTTGTGGCTTTCTTCTTGAAATATTGTTCTAATAATTTTCTTTTAAAATGGAAAACCAACCTTTCCCTACTCCTCCCTCCAAAAACAATAGCCCCCTAGAGACAGAGAGAGACAAAGTCCTGGTAGAGGAGCTGCCAGGGTTCAGCTTTTATATTACACTTGGACAGTGGAGACAGACAAAGGTAGAAAGGAAGTGAATTGTCTCAACTTTCCGTGGGGACATAAACAGTGTTTTTAAAACTGCATTTTTTAAAATTACTGTTTTAAAAATAGGCTCTTTATTTTTGCGTGGCTTAGTAAGTTTCTTGGTCCCAGGAATGCATGACTCCCTGGGTGGGTAGATAGGCTCATCTCTTTGGAATTGTTTAGTTTATCAGCAAATAAACATAAAAATAATGCACATTTAACTTATTTTACTCTGTTTTCATATTTAATTTATTTTTGCTCTGTTTTTATAATTCCAAAAAGTTACCCCATGTTTATATCATTTGTAAAAGGCATAATTGAAGAAATGAAACTTCTGAATTCTGATTTATTTATACATTGGGGCAAAATAACACCTCAGTTGAGGTTAGAATGTAAGAGTTTCAGTTCCTGATAATTTACTCTGTTAGAATATAGGTAAGGCATTGAGTAATTTTGGTCTCTCTGATTATCTTTATGCATTGTTACTTATTATAAAATGTAGAATTGAAAGAGCTATATTTAGCTATATATTTAGATTACCAGTTAGAAGAAAGCAATATTTATATTTAGGAAATGTCTGTATTTTTCTAGGGAAGGTTTAAACTTAACTTTATAATTTAGAACCATAATTCTATATCTGGATGCAGCCAGAAGCTAGAGATCATTTAAATTTTTTCTTTTAACCAAACTAATCCTCACTTCTTTCAAGTCAACAGCTGCACATTCTCTGCAAATCCCATTTCTGAATCACAAAGATACATATCAGAAGCATAATTGCATGTCAAAATTTGTCCTTTAAAATAAAGCATTTTCTACTTGCCTGCATGAAGTCAAATATTCAAGTCAGTGTTCAGAAACAATATTTGAGTCAAATGTTGAGGTGAAAAAATGCTTTATGTTTATTTTAGATTTCTTTGCACAATTTAGTTTTGAGTACTTTGTAAACAGCAGATTCCATGTCCAAACTCTCCTTAATGCTCTCTTCTCCCACTGTGTTTCAATGGCCTGTATCCTCTACTCAGAGGAGAGCGCTGCTTTTCCCCTGGTCATCTAGCGGAGCCCTCCCTATACAGCAGCTGCTTCCTTTGTACTTCCTGACACCAGGTGTGGGAGTCTAGTTCCAACCTCTCCAACAGCTGCATCAGAATTCTTCGATACATCTCTACTCACCAGATGCTGCGTTGCTATTTCTTTCTCTACTCCCACCACACCTATTTAATTTTCTTTTACCTTTCATCACAAAACTAGAATTCTGACCATTTCATTTCTCTCATTTAAGATATATCAGGATTCCAGGAGGAAACCAAACAGAATTTGTTAGATCCAGCGGGTCAAAAGTTGTAACTGGTTTTGTACATTTCTGTCTACATGTATTTTGGCAAAATTCCCATGTCACATATTTAATTTGCCACATTGTACATAAAGAGTATCTTATGGGTATGGTTCAAAATTCTTTAATATTTATGAAATATTTATTAAAATATTTACATTAAATATTAAAATATTTATTCCTTTTAATCTTTAGTATGGTCTTAAATGTGGTATGAAATACATTTCAAACCATATACGTTTATTTTTGTGACTGTTTTAAACTGTGATTGGTAACTGTTGTTCTGGTGCACTTATAGCATCTTTGGTCTACCACATCTTGATGTGAGGATGGATGACCAAAACTAAGTACATGTTTTTATCTATCTAGGTCTTTTATGCCACTCTGGATCAAATCTACCATGGGAAGCATCCCCTGAGGAATTCAACCACAGACATTCTCAAGGAAACACAAGAGAAATTCTATGGCCTACCATACGTTCCAAATACTGTGAGTCCAGCATTTGGCTTCTGTTGTGTGTTCTGAGTGGTTCTGCTAGTACTTCTGTAGCTTGTGATTACCTTCCCCTTTGGAGAACTTGAAATCCGTACATTTATGTTGAGGCTTCACATGGCGCAAATGCTGGAAATTGCCTGGCTTATTTAATATTTCCAAATACCCATATATATGTTCTTATTTTCTGCCCTCTAGCAGTGTTTTTCTACCTTTCTGGAAATGTGGGGGTTAAAAAGGCCACTGGAGTTGGTCTATATTCTTCTTTTTAGTTATTTTTCTATAATGTGAAAAATAGTGATGAATGTGATTACCAATCCTGAATCATTATCATTGCTAAGAGAATTAACGTGTATTGAGTATCTTACATTGTACCAGGAATTATAATAGGTGCTTTACATATCTTATCTTCTTGGGCACCTTGTCAGGAGAGAGAGCAGGAGTAATGTTACCCTTTTTTGGATTCTAGGCGCCAGACTCTATTTTATTCCTTTGGGAAAAGATCTCTGATTTAGCTCTCAAAATAACCGTATGCATTAAATAATATCCTAGTATTTGGAGCTCATTTGGAGGCACATACACACAATTATGTCCTGTCTGAGATCGTCTAGGTAGTTAAGTGATTGTGTTGGGGTTCAAAACAAACAGGCTTTTTTCATCACTCAAAGGCTCCTCCTGTAAGGAGCAGCTGAACACCGTGACTCCTAGTGCCGTTAACATGTGATTCTCGGTGCGGTTATGTGACTGACTTCACGTCACCCAGGCCTTTCTCAGGTGCAGGTGATAGAAACGCAGCTCACACGGACTTAAACAGAAAAGGGAATTTATTGAGTCTTATAACTGAAAGGTGCAGGGGCATGGGGTGTTTCAAGTAAGTTGGATTTAGGTCTCCCACAATATTGTTAGAAATGTTTCTCGCTCTTTCCACTTCTCAGCTCTGTGTTTTTCTGGTTCCTTTCATTCTCTGGCAGTCTCCCCAGACCAGATGGTTTGATAACTACCAGTAGGTTCAGGTTTATGTCCTTCTAGCCTAGTTGGTCTAACAGGAAGAGAGCTAACTTGAAAGTGTTTTGTAAACTATAAAAAGCAGAATATTGGATAGCAGAATTCGTTGTGCTAAGAGGTTAAGTTAATCAGTAAACTACAACTGTCCACTAAATCTTCAGTTCCTAATGTTCAAATATGCATGGGAAAAGATCATGTTTACCAGACAAGTGAATCAACAGGGTATTTTATCTTCATAATACCTCTTGTCATTAGTTTTCGATTGGCTTAGAACCTTAATTATCTGCTACAGGTATATAATGTCAGTCATACTAACTATTTTTAATCTTACCTGTAATTTACTGTTCTAATACTTTCTACTGCCGAGCTCTTGATTAACTGTATTAGTGAAAATTTATAGTGATAAGCATAATCTAACTATTTATTCATGGAATAAATAATAGCAATTGCCTAGATTTTACTAGCATTTTTGAGTTCACAGAGCATTGCCTGATTCACCTGCTTTTGGGCTTGTATGTTTTTGTTCTCATCTTATACTCTTTGTGGATATGAGTTCAACTTCATGACCAGTAAGTAGTAAAGTCCTAGGAAGACTAACATTAGGAAAACTGGGATGCTTGCCAAAGCTGCAAAACTTCAATTTGACTGAGTTGCTTGCCCTCTGCCCTTTTTTATCATAGGTCTTGTAATAAAGTCACTATGTCTCTCTTTAAAAGAAAACTCAACTTCCTTACCATCCAGATTTCTTCTCTGTAATCATTCAACATACTAAGATGAAGTATTAGTGGCAAGCAAATTCTGAATCAACAATCCATGAATCACTTAATTTGAAAGGAAGAGTGATGCTAAGTCCATGTGCCTTGTCCTATTTCCTTTTGAGAAAATAGAAAGATGTATCTCTTTACTGGGATTAGCTCCACAATTCATTTTCGGTAGCCATCGCCTGCTCTTTGTGTAAACTGTTTTAAGAGGTCTTTAAAAGAAGCATAGCTATGTTTAGAGAAAAAAAAAAAAAACATTATTTTAAGGCTTGCCTTTTAAAAAAAGTGTCTGAGAGTTTGTTTAGATTTGTACAAATAGCCTACTCTTCCTACTTAGAAACTTCTGCATTTCTTCATTTGTTTGTCAGTTCATTCATCAAACATATATAACATTCCCAAGAGCAGGTTGGTGGACTTGACCACTCAGGATTCAGATAAAGCTGCAGGAATGAAGACAGTCTAACACTGGCGTGGGGATGCACAGATAGCAGTGGAACAGGAGCAAGAGCCCAAAGGCAGACTCAGCAAATTAATAGACTCTTGAATATAGGTTGAGTGACACTGTAGATCATTGGGTGAAGGAGGAACAATTTTTTTAAATGGTGTTGTAGTGATTGATCATCTATATGGAAAAAAAATGGACCTCTGTATCACACTGCACACAAAAAATAGAGTTAAAGACCAAGATGTGGAAAGTAAAGCTTTAAATTTTAGAAGATAATACAAAAGAATTTTTTCTTTTTGATAGTGTTTCTGTTGTTGTTTTGAGATAGCGTCTTGCTCTGACTCCTAGGCTAGAGTGCAATGGCGCAATATTGGCTCACTGCAACCTCTGCCTCCTGGGTTCAAGCAATTCTCCTTCCTCAGCCTCCTGAGTAGCTGGGATTACAGGTGTGTGCCACCACACCCGGCTAATTTTTGTATTTTTAGTAGAGACAGGGTTTCACCATGTTGGCCAGGCTGGTCTCGAACTCCCGACCTCAGATAATCCACCTGCCTTGGCCTCCCAAGGCTGAGGATTACAGGCATGAGCCACTGTGCCTGGCCTTGATGGTGTTTTTTATACCCACTCTGAATATCTTACATTTTATACAGATGCTTCTTAACTTACTACGCGGTTAAGTCCCAGTAACCCATTGTAAGTTGAAACTATCATAAGTCAAAAATACGGTTAATACCCCTGCACTGCTGAATGTCATAGCTTAGCCTAGCCTACCTTAAATGTGCTCAGAATGCTTATATTAGCCTACAGTTGGGCAAACTCATCTAACACAAAGTCTATTTCATAATTAAGTGTTGAATATCTCACGTAATTTATTGAATACTGTACTGAAAGTGAAAAACAAAATGGTTGTCAGGCGCCCAAAGTACATTTTCTACTGAATGCGTATTGCTTTCACACCATTGTGGAGTAGAAAAATCGTAAAGTTAAAAAATCTTAAGTAAGTTGGGGATCTTCTATATACAATGGAAAAGCCATTAAACATAAAGCAAAAGACTGACAAATTCAATATTTAAACTTAGAAAACACGTAGCATAAAACTTTACTCCCCCCCCCGCCTTTAGATGGAGTCTTGCTTTGTTGCCCAGGCTGGAGTGCAATGGTACAGTCTCAGCTCACTGCAACCTTCGCCTCCTGGGTTCAAGCAATTCTCTCACCTCAGCCTCCTGAGTAGCTGGGATTAAAAGCGCCCGCCACCATGCCTGGCTAATTTTTTAGTAGAGACGGGGTTTCACCATGTTGGCCAGGCTGGTCTTGAACTCCTGACCTCAAGTGATCTGCCCACTTCAGCCTCCCAAAGTGCTAGGATCACAGGTGTGAGCCACCGTGCCCGTCCATTGGAAAAATATATATTTTAAAATTACTTTGAGCAAAAGACATGGATATGCAAAAAATGACATAAAATAACTTAAATATTAACAGGGAATACACATTAAAACCACATTACAATACTCCTAAAATATTTTACTATCACTTGTTTGGCAAAAAATAAAACAATTGACAGTACCAGATGTTGGCAAGGATGTGGAGTCACAGGAACTCTTATATGCTGCAGGTAGGAGAGCAAATTGGTATAACCACTTTGCAAAACAGATCTGTGAAATCTGAATATGGACTACCCTGGGACCCAGCCATTCAATTCCTAATATAACCTAGAAAAAAAATATTGTACTTTCTCTACCGGGTGTACTTTTCTGCACCAGGCATGAAAAATAGGAGGGTTTATAACAGCACTGTTTGTAAGTAGTTAAAAAAAAAAGGTGAGGGGGAGGATTCTGGGAAGAACCCAAGTGATGGTCATCAGAGAAATGGATAAACAATTGGTTCATACAGCTGGAATACTGTTCAGCTTTGGAAATTGAGGGCCACAGTTGATGAGCTTAGCAAGCATAAGGTAAAATGAAATAAATGAATACCAGATGAATCAAACCAGTGCATTTATATAAAGTTCAGAGTGATGCAAAACTAAGCAGTACAATGTCAAATACATATGTGATTAGACTATAAAGAAAAGTGAGGGAATTACGAGCACAGAATTCATAGGAGTGGGTTCACAGGAGTCTTGGAAATATTTTCTTAAACTGATTGGTGGGTACATGGTTGATGATTTTGTCATTCTTTCTACTAATAGTGGACGTATAGTCTTGGTAGATAGAAAACACTTCCAAGGATTAAAAGGTGATTTGGGCTACAAGGTATGGGGTATGCCAAGAACAATGGACCTTGGCAAAGCTACTGGTGGCTCAAACTAGGACGGTGACTGTGGGGAGTGGAAGATTGAAACAGACCTGAGAACAGTGCAGAAGTCATAATCAGTGCAGCGGTGGTGACTGGATGTATGGGTTGGGATGATGAGCAAGATCCACGGGAATGGGACGACCGCAAGGCTTTCAACTTCCATATTGGATAGAAGGTGACTTTGTAGCGTCTTCCCATGCAGGCCAAAGAGTGACAATGTCCCCTTGTAAACTTGTCTCCAGAAATTGTTTCTCTGAAATGAATCCTTTTATTCCCCCAAATTAAACAATGAGAAAAGGAAAATATAAGCAACAAAGAGTATTTATAATGCTTATAGAGTTGATAAAAATATAGGTACATAATCTGATATAAACTTTTAGACAGTGATTTTGCATATGTCTATATTAGCACTTCTTTAAGTGCATTAGTAACTCATCTTGGGAATAAAGTGTCGCATTAATTATCTTTGGTCAATACTTTTTTTTATTATACTTTAAGTTCTAGGGTACATGTGCACAACGTGCAGGTTTGTTACATACGTATACATGTGCTATGTTGGTGTGCTGCACGCATTAACTCGTCATTTACATTAGGTATATCTCCTAATGCTATCCCTCACTGGTTTAAACAACATCGAGCTGGCTTCTCTACTGAGGAACCACTTGGAGTCTGTGATATGCTAACAAACATTATGAGTCTCTGTCCTCAAATGTATTAACCCTGGAAGTCATCATGGATAATTTCTAGGCACTAGCTTTTGTAGGTCATACTTTGGAAAATTGCATTTACATGACTGTAACTATTTAATAGGGCAGTTCCACAGATACTCCATGTTAAATAATGATGCTTTCTGTACAAGTCAATAAGTAGCCTTCTAGTGTTGGCAATTTATTGATATTTGTGTGCATGCTGAGTCACTCTGTATAAAGTATAGGCTAATTTGTACTTACTTGCTATTCCATCTAACAGTAGTTTGATGCTGGAAATCCAAAAGTTTCTACTTATTTGTGAATAGAGGGCAATAGTACAACATATACCAACAGACTCGCCTTCTGCTGTTACCACCACTTCTCTTCCATTTAGAGAACAGTGTTGTGTTGTTGTGTTTTTTATATTCATGACTGTCTCTTCTCAGAATATTTTCCCTAAGTGATTGTATATCTCTCCTATTTTTAATTCAGAAAATAGAAAATGTATATTTTAATTTTTGTAGCATTGTAGGTTTGTAATTTTACCTTTTCACCTTCCTCTCTGGCACACTTGAGATACAGTTGTGTCCGGGAAGCTCTGGGATGAAACTTCTAGCCTTTGATCCTCTGACTCTGTTCTAATGTGTATTTTTCAAGTACAAAACATGAACAGTGGACTCTAGGTTTTGAAGCTCTGTTAAAGATGCAGTTGTACTTGAGTGTTTTGACCGAATGTGGTAGGCTTGTGGGTTTGGGTGGTGAAGCTGTGTCTCCAGCACAGCCGTTCTCAGAGTGACAGCGTTCTCTGAATAAACCTTGCCACCAGTGAGCCTCCTTTTTGCTCTTTAGCAACCTCAAATTGAAAACAGAATAAGAAAGTTCTGAGCCCTGTAAGTATTGACGTGAAAATATAATAATACGTCTAAGAAAATTGTCTTTCTTCACAACTCACAATTTAAAATTCACCATCTTGATGGCATAAAAGTTGTTCAAAGCTAGAATGAAAAAGTTATTTTAGGAAAGCAGTTACTGGGACGCAAGGATATGTTGATATTTGGTCCTTCTGGTTAGACACCAACAAAGAATATGGAAAGAAGACATGTTTCTTGTGAATAGGATTCACTTCATGTTTAGGGTTTTATTTTTGCATCCAGCAACAAACTGGCATATTATAGTGGCACTGTGTTAGCGTTTGTTAAAAATTATCCTAGGCTGGGCTCAGTGGCTCACACCTGTAATCCAAGCACTTTGGGAGGCCGAGGTGGGCAGATCATAAGGTCAGGAGATCCAGACCATCCTGGCTAATACGGTGAAACCCCATCTCTACTTAACATACAAAAAATTAGACGGGTGTGGTGGCTGGTGCCTGTAGTCCTAGCTACTCAGGAGGCTGAGGCAGGAAAACGGCGTGAACCCAGGGGGTGAAGCTTGCAGTGAGCCCAGATCGCACCACTGCACTCCAGTCTGGGTGGCAGAGTGAGACTCCGTCTCAAAACAAAAAAACAAAACAAAAAAAACTTAATCTAATTTGCCTGGGTGCGGTGGCTCGTGCCTGTATTCCTAGCACTTTGGGAGGCCAAGGTGGGCGGATTGCCTGAGCTTAGGAGTTTGAAACCAGCCTGGGCAACATGGTGAAACCCTGTCTCTACTAAAATACAAAAAAAAAAAAAAATTAGCTGGGTGTGGTGGCACGTGCCTGTAGTCTCAGCTACCGGGGAGGCTGAGGCAGGAGAATCGTTTGAACCTGGGAGGTGGCAGTTGCACTGAGCCGAAATCACACCACTGCACTCCAGCTTGGGCGACAGAGCAAGACTCTGTCTCAAAAAAAAAAAAAACAGAAAAAAATTCTAATGTACCCTAGAGAGGGGATGAGGGATGTATTAGATGTATTAATCCATTCTTACATTGCTACAAATAAATACCTGAGACTGGGTAATGTATAAGGAAAAGAGGTTTAATTTGCTCATGGTTTTTGCAGGCTGTACAGGAAGCATAGCACTGGCATCTGCTCAGCTTCTGGGAAAGCCTCAGGAAATTTACAGTCATGGCAGAAGGCAAAGGGAGAGAGTGATGTCTCACATGATGGCAGCAGGAGCAAGAGAGAGGGGGTAGGTGCCACATTTCAACAACCAGGTCTTACAAGAACTCGCTATTGTGCTGACAGCACCAACAGGGATGGTGTTAAACCATGAGGATTCGCCCCAGTGATCCAATCGCCTCCTACCAGGCCCTACCTCCAGCGTTGTGGATTACAATTTGACATGAGATTTGGGCCTAGACACAATTCTAGACTATCTCAGGGGATTTATATAATCTCTGCACATTGGTTACCTCTCCATCTTTTTGAGTAGGTGTGTGCTGCAGGCTTACTGGGGACATAATCAGATACACCTGATTTGCTGCAGTATACCCAAGATGTGTTAGTTGAGAAAGGCTGCTGCTACTGGAGACTGGTTTCTGTTCAGACTAATTTCTATTAAGTCTAATTATGTAGAAGTGATATATATTTCGTATTAAGTGTAATTTTCTATCTGTAGCAAACTGTTTTTAGAAAAAAACTGCCAAAAATTGTGCTGAATTTAGCCAGACACACCAAAGAGCAAACACACTTTTGTTTTTTAGCATAAAGAAAACGATTTCAAATCCCAATGAAAATAGTTGTACAGTAATTTGCTTTTTGTATTTGTATTGTAATAGATAATTATAAATTTTTAATAATTGAGATAATGTATGTTATGTGTTATATTTTTATTAAGTGCCTACTGCATGCTACCACATGGTCTAAGCAGTGGATATAACAGTAAATAAAGCAGACCAGAATCCTTGCTCTCATGGAGCCTGTATTTGAAATAGCCTTTTAGATGTGTGTTTGCTAACCCATTCATCATTATGTCTGACTGTCCTGTCAAACATCTCATTATTAAGCAAAATAGTTCTCAAGCCTATCGAATTGCTTTGAGTTGTGAGCAGAGAGACTGAGCGTAGATGAAAAGACTGAGACATTCTGATGCATATACAACTCATACTAATGCTATATTGGGATCCTCATTTTTAATTTCCAGAGGGATGCTCCTTCCCCGAAACATTCATGAGAAAAAGGTACCTTTTGTGTTGTTGCATTCTTCCTCACCCCTGATGACGTGGCAGCCTACACCTATTTGTTGTGCATCAGCAAGCACTCCTGGAGGCTAAAGAAACAAGATGACAGGCAGAATAGAGGAGTGCTTTAGGGGTTCACGCAGCCAGCAGACAGACCTGGGTGTTTGGTGCTTGCTAGTTTGGGAGGTGGTGATAAAAGGGAAGGAGTGGGAATGACACCCAGTTTTAATAAAATGAGCCATCCGTGGAGGTGGGGATGATGTTCAGAAACACGGAGCACAGGAGGGGTGGTGGCTGCTTTATGCAGTGCGGAGTGCATAGGTGATGAGTTTCATTTGATGTGACCGTAGAATATCCAAGTGGAGATGAACAGTGTTGGGCCAGTGGGTCCACTGTCCAGGAGACAGAGCAGGGTGGGAGCTCTGCAGATTTGGGAGTCATTAGTCTAGTGAGGGTACTAACTGTGGGAATGGGCAGCAGGGAACAGGGAGAGTTTCTGTGTAGGATGAGGGGAAATCGAGGAGATTACCCAGAGGTGTGTCCATCAAAGGGCACAGACTGGGTCAGCCAGTGTGGTTGGCATGATGTTCTCATTGGAACAACCTTTTCGCAAGTACCAGCAAAACCCAAAATTTTAAACATCTTTTTATTTTCAGTTTCTACTGCTACAATCACAACAGTATAATGCTCTGCTCCTTTCTATTATTTTAGGGTTACACTGGCTGTATAGTCGCTTAAAACATCACTTATAGAACATTTGTTTTGGATGTGTGTTCTGAGTTCCCAAGTACCAGAATAATGAATGAACTCTTAGCGTATAACTTATATGTAATTTGAGGGCTTCCCATGTTAAAATTGCTTGATTTCTAGAGCAGATCCTTAAGCTGACACTGCTGTTACCACGATTATGTATGCAGAGGAAAGTAGCCACTGTGCCAGCTGGGAGATGGGGTGCAGCTAGTGGAGAACCCTATTGTTTACCTAGTGTGCTCATCCAGATTAACTTTCAAACATGCCTCTTAACCATGTGGAAAGATGAGAAGAGGGAGATGAAATCAGTATAATGGAAGAGGGCAGAGAGATTTTGAGAGTACTGTTAGATTTACTGTATGGAGTTTTTTTTTTTGTTTTTTTTAATAGTCCCAAAAAGAAAAATTTAAAACCTACCATGAGAAAATGGCATTGTTATACATAATTTCGGTGTTAATGCTTTAATACATTATTACTACTAGAGTTTCTTTTTTTGCTGTTCTCTCATTCCCTTGATAGTCAATTTTTGTTTGTTTGGTAGTTTTTGAGATGGAGTCTTGCTCTGTTGCCCAAGCTGGAGTGCAGTGGAGCAGTCCCAGCTCACTGCAGCCTCTGCCTCCTGGGTTCAAGCAATTCTTATGCCTTAGCCTCTCCAGTAGCTGGGATTACAGGCGTGCACCACCGCCCTGATAATTTTGTATTTTTGGTAGGTATGTGGTTTCACCATATTGGCCAGGCTGGTCTTGAACTCCTGGCCTCAAGTTATCCGCCCACCTCGGCCTCCCAAAGTGCTGGAATTACAGGTGTGACCCACTGCATCTGGCTGATAGTCAATTTTTAAGAGCTTCTTTGTTCAATATATAGAGCATATATGTATATATATATATACACACATACGCATATATAATATATGAAGATAGGTGACATTTAAATACTCAAGCATATTAAAAATTGTGTGTGTGTGTGTGTGTGTGTATATGAGACAGGGTCTTGCCCCATCACTTAGGCTAGAGTGCATTGACACAATTATGGCTCATTGCAGCCTTAACCTCAAGGCTCAAGTGAACCTCCTATCTCGGCTTCCCGGGTAGCTAGGACTACAGGGACTCATCACCACACCCCACTCCCAGCTTTTTTTTTTTTTTTTTTTGGTAGAAATGAGGTTTCAGTGTGTTTCACAGGCTAGTCTTAAACTGCTGGCCTCAAGTGGTCCTCCTGTCTCAGCTTCTCAAACGTTTTTATGTTACTAATTTTAACTGTGTATCTTAAAGCTGTTCATGGGTGACTTTATAATTTTATTTCAGTTGTTAATATGAAAGGGTATCACCACATATTTACCTCATGTAGCATCAGGTATGTAATGATTTTACTTTAAAACCTTTAATTTTAGAATAGTTGATAAGACACAAAGATAAGAAAATAATTATCCATTAAGTGGTTTCTATCTAGATTAAAATGTCAATCAGATTTTTCCCATTAGTTATTTTTAAACTAAGGCTGTTAAGTAACCGTGGTCATATGGGGAGTCCTTATATAGAAATCTTAGGGTTGCTTTAGACCTTGTTATTTTTATCTCACACTTGTTCAGATGTGTTGGTTGAAAGGATGGCCTAAGGGTCTTTTCTTAAATGTATAAGCAAATATATTGTCTATTAAACAATAGGACTGGAGCCCAGGAGGGTCACATGTTTACTACTCTCTCTCCAGAGAGTATTCAACTTAAACTATTTGGTAAAAATGCTTATTCTTCCTTTTTTTGTTTTTTTTTTTTTTTCACCCTGAGGAACAAGTTTCCTCCTATTCTTATGGCCCAGCTCTCCTGCAAATGGAAAATCTCTTCCATGAGGTGGAGTTAGTGCCTGAGCTGAGCTAGCTTGGAATATTTGATGTTGCTAAGCAAATGTTAGGTTAAAGAAAACAATACTTATTTTTGTTTTTCTCTTAAATATGAAGGAAGACCATATGGTGCATATCTAGAAACACCTAAGTGGTTAATTGCATGTTAAATTTCTTTCCTCTTTGCCTGCATAAACAACTGAAAAAATATTTACTTTCTGTGTCATGCTAGGTTTATTTATGACTTTGTAACTAAAACACAGAAGTGTTATAAATTGAAACTTTAATCTCATGATTGACTCATTTTCTAAAAATTTATATGGTTTCAGTTTGTAGGACAGCTGCGGCTCTAGATTTCAGTGACTTAAAACATGAGGAAATTATGACTACCCAGGTTGTTTTTTTCATATGGTCCTTTGAGCCAAATCACAACTTTCATATTTGTCTTGGTTTTCGTGAATACTGCTGCCCTTTTTTTTCTTCTCTGCCTGCAATTTGACACAGGCTAGACAGAAGGAACTAACAATCCAGGCTATTAGTAGAAGCTGTTTCTTTACCAGGCAAACGTTTGTATCTTAAATGATGCACATGTGTCATTTAGGTTTAGGCTGTTTCTATTTCAGGAACCTTTTCTCTGGTGATTTTCGAGGTAAGTCACGTTCTTATTCACAAGGAATGAGAGCTGGACACAGGGACCATTGTGATGCCCCTGTACCTTTATGCCTTATCAGCAGCAGGGAGTTAAGGCGGCATTAGCAATATAAGGAAGGTTCCAGTTGAGTGTCGTTCATTTTTAATTTTAATTATATGTTGAGTAAGTAATATATATGCATGATTAAAAATTCACAGCGTGTCAAAAGCTTTACAGTACAGTCTCCCTCCTCCTTAGGTCCCTTTCCCTGGAGGCAGCCTGGGGTACTGTATCTCACACTGATTTGAAGATGAATTACCTCGGTTCAACATAAAGACGTAAAATCTACAGTTCTCAGTCACTTCCTTCTCTTAGTATTCTTCTTGCCTTTTCTCATGGGTAGAGCAGCTCTAGACTGGACTCATAGTCTTCCCCCAATGAGTGTCCTAGGAAGTATCTGCTGTACCACTCTCAAATCCACACAGCATTAGTGAGGTCTTTTCTGAATACAGATTTGAGTATGACATCCCTTCCCTTAAAACCCGTAATGGCTTCCATTGCTCTTAAGCTAAAGGCCAGAGTCCTTTGCCCACCCGCAAGTTCCTGCGTGGTCTGGTCACCCAAGCTTCCTCCAGCAGGACACACCCTGCTTCCTTTGGCACTGGAGACTTGGCACTTGTTCCTGCTGCCTGGAGTGCTCTCTTTCTGCTCCCTTTGCCTTCTGCTTGAATCCCATCACTTCTGCAGACCTGGCCAGCCTCTGTTACACAGTCTCCCAGGGCTGGGATCCTTTCCTTAAGATGGGTCACCCCAATTTGTAATGTATTGATGCCATTTGATTCATTTCTATCTTCCCAACTGGAGTGAACCTCACAGAAAAGCATGGCTCATTTCTGGTTTGTCTGTTGTTTTCCCAGGGCCCTGAACAGTTAGTTACTTAAAGTATGTACCCAATAAATGTTTATTGAAGAATTTTTTACATTTTTACTGAGATATAATGTGCATAAAATGCACAAATCCTAATTTATAGCTCCATGAACTTCTGGAAATATGTTTGCCTGTGGAACCACCACCCAGATGAAAATATATACATCTGCAGTTATCCAGAAGGCTCTTGTGATCCCCTTTCAATCAATACGCCTTCCCTACAAGTTAACCACTAGTTTTGCCTGTTTTGAACTTCACATTGGTGGCATCATACATGACTTTCATACACCGTGTCTGTGAGATCCACTGTCTTGTTGCATGTTTTAGTAATCTGTTCCTTTTCATTGCTTTGTGGTATTTTCATGTCCAGTATGCCACAACTTATATATCTGTTCCACTATTGATGGACATTTATTTCCAGTTTGGGGCTTTTATGAATAAAGTTCCTGTGAATTCTCCTGTATGTGGTTTTTGGTGGACATAAACATTCATTTTTGCTGAGTGAAATGGGGGACATTTTTGTTTAGTTTTATTACAGCTATTGCTAGTTTTTCAAAGTGATTATCATGAGTTACATTCCAACTGGCAATATGTAGATATTTGCTTCATCCTCTCCCGTTATAATTAAAAGGATGTTATCAATCCTTTTTACTTCAGCCATTCTGGAGCATGGAGAATGATCTCATTGTGGTTTTAGTTTGCACTTTTCTTATGACTAATGATACTGGGGGCTTCTTCATATGTTTAGAGGCCACTTGAATGTCCTCTTTGTGTAAGTTTTCTCTAATGTGGATGAAATAGGAGGGTTTCAAGCAGAGGACTGACAGATTGAAGGTGGGATGAAAGAGAAAGAAGTGGGTTGAAAATTACTGCAAGGATTTTGATCTGAGCACCCAAAGGATGGCATTGCCATTAAGATGGAGAAGACGGCCAGGCACAGTGGCTCACACCTGTAATCCTAGCACTTTGGGAGGCCAAGACGAGAGGATTGCTTGAGTCCACACATTCAAGACCAGCCTGGGCAACACAGACTAAAAAATTATCTGGGCATGGTGCCACACACCTGTAGTCCCAGCTACTTGGGAAGCTGAGGTGGGAGGATCACTTGAATCCAGGAAGTCAAGGTTTCAAGGCCACAATGAGCTATGATTGCACCAGTGCATTCCAGCCTGGGCAAGACCCTGCCTCAAAAAAAAAAAAAAAAAAAAGAAAAAAAAAAAAAAGATGGAGAAGACTATGAAGACTGTGGGAAATGTAGGTCTGAAGGGAGAACAGGAGCTCAGTTCAGGAAATACGAAGTTTAAGATGTCTACTAAACAAACCAGGAAAGATGTCACATAGGCAGTTGGATGTACAAGTTCAGAGGGTCTGCGCTGGTGATACCCATTTGGAGTCATCCCCACATAGATTGTATCAAAAAGCCATGGAACTGGGTGAGATCAACCCCAAGAGTAAATGTAAATGGGAACAATCTGTCTAAAAGATGAGGCTTGGGGCGTTCCAACATTTAGAGGGCTGGACAGTGAGGAGGAGCCAAAAAAAAAGGGGGGGAATTGAGAGGGAGACACCAATGAGGTAGGAGGAAAAAGAGGGTGATGTCTTGGAACCAACTGAAGAAAATGTTTCAAGGCAGAGTGAGTGAGTGATTGTATCAAATGGTACCCTTAGGGCAGAAGAGCTGAGAACTGAGAAACAACTATTGGATTTAGCAAGGTGAAGGTCGTTATTGACCTGGATAAAAACATTATCAGTTGAGTGGTTGGTGGAGTGGTTGGTGGGACAAAGGCTAAATGGAGTTGGTATCAAGAAAAGTGAGGGAGAAGAACTGGAGGCAGTGAGTAGAGGCACTTCTGGTGTTTTCCTGCAAGAGGAGAAAAATTGGACTTGGAGGAGATATAGGGATAAAGGGAGGTTGTTTTTGTGTTTTTGCTTGACTGATTTCATTTGGATTTTTAATGAGGTGAATAACGTGTATGTGAATGGGAAAGATCTATTAAGACTGAAAAGCCAGTGATGTAGGGGAGAATAGACAAGGGGAAAGGAGTTTTGTACAGGTGGAGAGGTCAGCCCGTAGACCCCGAGATGACAGCCTAACCTTTGTCTTCAGAGTGTGTGGACAAAGACGCAGGCAGTGGTGGATGCAGTTGTGGAAGTCCCCTTCCGGGGCTTTGCTCTGTCAGTTGGAATCAGGGCACCAGCCGAGCGTGCAGACGGGGCAGTGCTGCTGACCTTTGAGGAGAGGGGAGCAGGTAGAAAGGGGAGCGGGAGAGACGGCGGAATGCAGGTGTGAGTTACGATGGCAGACCACGTTCAGGGCCTCAGTGGGGTTGGTGCCGGTGGTTTGAAAAGAGGGCTGTGGGGACGGTTTGTTATGCCCAGACCGTTTATTCCCTAAAGAAGACCACCAGAGTCCAGAGTCAAAGCCAGGCGGCAAGGATCTTTACTGCAAGTTCGAACTTGGTCCCTCCGTTCCTCAACGTACAAGAGGGCCCTGAACGATGCACGTGCTTGCTTTTTATAGCCCGATGTAAACAGGTTGTAGAGGAACAAGGGAATTCTTTTGGTTACAGCGTTACAATTGGTTAACATTTTAAGTTATACCTTTAGCAGTTTTCTATTGGTTCCCACGCTTTCAGTAAAGCCGTAAATGGTTGTGGCCTTATTAGGGGTCTCTCCAGGTGGTGTTTTTCCAAAGTTGAGATATATGGTGTGTTTGTACTGGGCCCAGGAAGTTGAGATATATGGAGGAATGTGTTTGTACTGGGCCCAGGGCTGAGGAATGTGTTCTTTCAGGTTGTGTGCTTTTCCTGGCCATACTCGGTATCTAGCTTTCACCAGGGCTGTGGTTTTGCCAAGTGAATGTAGAGTATAGTCCAAGAGCAGGCCGTGGACCCAAGGGTTATTCAGAGCAACTCTGACAACTGACTGTGGGATTTAACAAGGCAGAGAGGACAGTGAGCACATGAGGGAGCTCTGGCCTGGTGAACTTTGGGAAGTGGACTGTGAGGTCCCAGTGGGGCTGGGGATGAGGTGCTGGAGAATTAGCTGAAAAGACAGGGTGTGATGACTGAGCAAAGGAATGCTTGGAATGGATATTATGAAGGGGTTCTGGTTACAGTAACGGCAAGGCCTAGATTGTAACCATGGAGTGAGAGGCTGAGTTAGGGCCAAGAACATCCTCACAAAAGAAGAGAAGGTCAAGGAGTGGAGAGGCCAGAGTATTAGTTGCCTATTGTTGCTGTAACAAATTACCACAAACTTCATGGCTTAATATAGCAAAAATGTATTCTTAGAATTCTGGAGAAGACCACAGTGAGTGTTAAGGGGCTGAATGAAGATGTCAGCAGGGCTGACTTCTTCCAGAGGCCCCTAAGGGCATCCAGTCCCTGCCTCTTCCCACTCCATGAGGCTGATGGTGTGCCCTGGCTCTGGGCCACAGGCTGCGTTCTCTGCTTCCCTCATCACATTGCCTTCTGCCTCCTGCCACTTCTTGCTTTTCTTTTATAAGGACCCTTGTGTTTCCTACTAGGGCCTACTCAGATAATTTAGGATAACCTTCTCACCTCAGGATCTTTAACTTAACCACATCTGCAGAGTCCTTTTTTTCCCAAATAAGGCGTCATTCACAGGTTCTGGGGATTCGGATGTGGACATCTTTGGAGGAGAGGGCATTATTCTTTCTGGCACACAGAACATTTGAAAGGTTAGCGGTTGGGGCATTGCTGTCATCAGAATTCTAACAGGAGTAGGATTGGTGAGAGTGAAGTAAAACAGAAGTAAGAAATCCTCAAGGAGTGAGTGAGGACTGACGCTCCTGCTAGTGACTGCAGTAGTGAAGGGTAAAGAGGATTGTGGTCCACTGTCAGCAAAATGAGAGTTGGAGTGTTCTGAGGGAGAAGGAAGTGGCAGTGAAAACCAGAACCAACACCTACTTGCCTTCAGACCCAGTCATATGCAGGACTTGGGGAGAAACCAGCCATGTCATGAAAACATTGCAAGGGAAGTATGATTCTTAGCAGAGACCCGGGTCTCTTTTAGAATAAAAAGGTGAAAGGAACCTTCAAAGAAGGCAGAGGAAAATACAGGTGGTTTTGCTGATGACTGGATTTTAGAAAGCTCAGCAGAAGAAAAGGGAGGATGAGGGCAGAAAGTGGATACAGAGAACGGGCAGGAGAGCAGTGCTGCCATAGTCATGGGTGTCCACAGGGTGGAAGGTCTCAAGACTGATCGCAGTGGAACTGCGAGTGCGGGTGCAGGGAGGGTGGGAAGCCCCAGCCGAGCACGAGGGAGTGGGATGAGGAAAGCCCCAGACCCAGCAGACTGGAGAAACTGAGGGTCAACGAGAAGGGCATGAAAGTGAGATAGTTTTTATGTTAGCTTGCAAAATAGAAGTACAGTATTTCTTTCTCTTTATTTGTTCCTGATACTCTGGGTAATGCAGAAGCCAGGATGGCCGTTCAGTTTTGTGCTGAAGCTAAGAAGCTTTGCGTAGCTTTCCAAACTTTGGAGTAATGCCGTGGGGCCAGAATAGAGTGAGGATTAACACCTAAGGTGTTCGGGCAGAATTAGTACACACATTGCCTGACATTTGGACTGGAGCTCTTTCTGTTCCTCTGTTTTACTGTCATGAAGTAAATTCCAGATAGAGTAAACATTTACATGGAAAGGCTTCTATAGACAGATAGCTCTTTTTCATTTAGAGAAGGATGGTAAATTTAAAAGAAATGGAAGAAATCACAAATGCAAAGAGTAGTAGATTTGAACTTCTCTCATGAAACATGATGAATAAAATTTACTGGCAAACAAATTGGTTTTTTAAAATTGTAGCATCTATGACATATGGTTTATATTTTGCTGCATAAAGAGCTCATACAAATAAAACAATGACAACAGAAGAACAATTTTTTAAAAATCCCGACATTGGCCAGGTGCAGTGGCTCACGCCTGTAATCCCAGCACTTTGGGAAGGCAAGGTGGGCAGATTGTTTGAGCCCAGGAGTTCAAGACCAGCCTGGGCAACATGGCAAGACCCTGTCTCTACAAAAAATAAACTTAGCTGGGCACATTGGTGCATGCCTGTAGTCCCAGCTATTTGGGAGGCTGAGGTAGGAGGATTGCTCCACTGAGATAGATAATTTTATATTTGTTCATAGAAGGATAAATTTGTTTGAAAGGAGGGACCAAGAACCTGAAGAGTTTACATTTCCCTTAAGCCAATAATGTAACATTCAAGAATTTGTTCTAAAGGAATAAATAGAAATCCAATAAAGCCTGGTGACCGATGATCATAACATGTACAAAACATTGGAAAGAATCCAACATTCAGGGAATGGCTAGGTAAACTAGGGCACGTCGTGTGGTTGTCACTAGGCCTGCTCACTAGTAATCCAGCTCGCCTATCTCTGCCCCATTGTAGAATTGCACTTCCATGCCCCTTGCAGTTATCTGTGGCCTTGTGACTCACTATGACCAAAGAAATGTGAGCAGACATGATGTGTATCATTCCTAGGCTGTGGCCTTCGAGAGCTACTGTACAGTTGTCCACACCTCCTGCCCTTGGTTCAGCAGTCAGTGCCATTCCAGTTGGTGGAGGTCCTGAGAACATGGGTTCCTAAATCCTGATAGTGCCAGACGGGCCTGCTGACCTGTGACAACATGTTGTATGCTCAGGGAGCAAACGTGGAGATTTTAGGGTTCATGTGATCACATTGTAACATAGCATAGCCTGACTAATATGGCCCATATGAAATAATATGTAGTCATTCATGTCTAGAAAGAATTCATAAATAAGTTTAGTGAAAAACTGATAGGAAAATATACATAGTGTGATTTTGTCTTTTGAAAATAGACCGAAGAAAACTTTGAAACATTAGCAAATACTGATCACACTTGTGGATTAAGGGTGGCAGTTTCATTCTTTTTTATGTTTTTCACAATATTCCAATTTTTCTCGAATGAGCATGTATTCCTTTTAAAATCAGAAGAGGAAACACACAAACATCTGCACACTCGCCCTCCTCCAGTTGACTCCCAGTGGTGTGGCTGTTCAGTTCTCTGTGAACCATGAAAGAGGCCAGGCTCCTGGAGATGATGGTCATCATAGGGACCCTTTTTTACCTGGAGACTGCAGCTGAGGTGGAGGATCAGGACGAAACTTAACTTGGGTTCAGAGTAGAAATTTCCTGTCATCATGGCTTTAGTTCTAGATATATAAAATCCATTTCCCTAGAGCCTAAATACTTTCCCTCTCCTTTAAATGATCTCGGAGGTAGAGAATGCAAACTCTCTTGCCTCAGAAAAGAGATGTTCTTAGAGGTGATAACCAGACTTCACAGTGCTGAGCAATCATTCACTGCAGAGCACTCCCTGGAAGTGCTGCGGCGGAGGACACGAAAGAAAGAGAAAGTGCGTTCTTTGCCTGGATAAAACATACATAAATCAGTAAATGAAAATGAGTGAAATTCTAACCTCCAATAGGATGGTGTGAGGAGGTGGGACCTTTGGGAGATCATTAGGATATGAAGATAGAGCCCTCACGAGGGGGTTAGTGCCTTAGAAGAGGAGACAGGAGAAGCATGCGTGCTCGTGCTGGCGCTCTCCCTCCCTCTGCCTCTCACTCTTGCTCTCTCTGCCCCCACCCTACCATGTGAGGATGCAGTGAGCAGACTGCCACCTCCACACGGAAGCAGGCCCTCATCAGACACTGGATCTGCTGGTGCCTGGATCCTTGCACTTCCCAGCCTCTAGAACTATGAGAAATAACTTCTATTGTTTAAGCCACCCAGTGTATGGTATTTTGTTATAACAGCTCGAACTAAGATGTGTAGTTTAAACTTTGTGCATTTTTGTTTGTCAGACATTTTCCTAAGACCTTTACCACTGTGTGTCAGACACAATGTGTGGATACTTTGCACTGAGCAGACAGTCTGCTTGCCACCAACCTGCGTGTCAAGCTGTGGCCTTCCCACCGCGCCTGGTGTGTCTTCCCAGGCCCCATGGGTCACTTCTGCTGCTAGTTGAAGTTAGTATTCATATTCCCTCTGCTTTGCTCTGAAACGTTGCCCCAGACCCTACTCGTGTTCAAGGTTGTGTGCTCCTTTTTCATTATTATAGAAGGTCTGCATAACCCTTTGTGCGCTTGACTACTTTAGCCTTAAAATAAGTCCGTAACAGTGTGCTGCTTGGCTAAAAGGTAAGCAAAGTTTATGTTCCCAGACACGTTGCAAAGTTGTGCAATAGGTTAGGTAGTTTTCTCTTGACAACCCTCACTGCTGATTTTAATTTTTGCCAATCTGATGCTCCACAAATGCTAACTTATTTGTGCTTGCGATTCTTGTATTACTAGTAAAATCACTGTCTTTCCTTATTTTTTTTTTTTACCAACTATATGGGGAGTGAAGTGCCTATTTTTGTTATTTTCCCATGTTTATGTTGATCTTTCTTTTGCTATTGATTTTTATGAAAATGTTACTTACCCTTCTTGATATACATATTTCCCCTGTTTTGTTATTTCTCTTTCATCTTTTTTTACAACTCTTTAACATTGAAAAGATTTTATTTTTGTTGTTTTGCTTGTATGTTGTTGAGAGTGTTAAATCTATTAGACTTTTTCTGTTTCCTGTTATGCTTAAAGAGAACTTCTTGTCTAAGATTATTTAGATTTTTGCCCATATTGTCTTCTAGTATTTATGATTTTTTTCACATTAAATATTTAATTATGTAAATTTATTTTGATGTAAAGTATGACATTTGGAACCAGCTTTAGTTTTTCTTGTCTTTTTTAAGACACAGTCTCACTCTGTTGCCCAGGCTGGAATGCAGGGGCTCAGTCATGGCTCAGTGCAGCCTTACATCCTGGGCTCAAGCAGTCCTCCAGCCTCAGCCTCCTGAGTAGCTGGGTCTACGGGTATGTACCACTACACCTGGTTAATTTTTTTTTATTACTGTTTTTTGGAGAGACAGGGTCTCACAGTATTGCTCAGTCTAGTTTTCAAACTCCTGGGCTTAAATGATCCTTTTGCCTTAGCCTCCCAAAGTGCTAGGATTACAGACGCGAGTCACTGCCAGATTTAGTGTCTCTACATGCTTATAATTCATCTTTTCACCACTGATTTGAAAAGGTATTTTTTTGTCAGATACTAGGTTTTTATATGCAACAAGATTTGTTTCTCAGCTTTCCATCTCAGGTGTTCTTGCCCAGGCTGGATAATCATTTGTGGAGTTTTTAATTGATTGTTGATGGATTTTTAAAAGGAAATCTTTACTGTTCAGTTTACCTGCCTATTGCTAGCATAGTGTCATATATATTTATAATGTTCTTCTTACAAGTCCCTCATACACCTTTTTAAATGCATTTGTTGTATGGTTTTTTGTTGCTGTGAATGGGATGTTGATCCTCCCACCTTTTTCTAGCTGATTATCATTGATACGTAAAGAAGTTACTTGTTTTCATTTGTTGATTTTTGTGGCTGGAAATTCTAATGAACACATTCTATTTTTGATACTTACTTGCCACAATTTTGGGGTTTTCTAATAGACATCCCTCACGACATTTGTAAATAATATTTTTGCTGCCCCTTTCCAATAGATACATTTGTTTGTCCTCAGCTGATTCAATGGCTTGAACTTTCAAACTGTTGCTAAATAATAATAGAAAAGGCAAACACCCTTAGTTGGAATGTTTCTGGTTTGACCTATGGCTTGAAAGTGCCAGTGTGCGTGCTTGAGAGAAGAGAACAGTGCGGGATAAAGAGTGGCATATTCAAATTGCAAAGACAGGAGCGAGAAAGTTTTGTGTGGAAACAGGTTGTACAAAGCTGAAGCTCTGTATGGAGGAGTTGCAACATGAGTAGAGGTGGTTTATCTGAGGAAGGTGAGATGAATCAGACATGATGAATAATTCAGGCATACTGTAGAGAGTGGTGCTGTAGAATCAGGTGAGCTAGGCGTGAGATCTTCATCGGTAAGATGATGGTATCGAAGTCACAGGGCTATGACTGAAATAATGTATAATCAAAGCATTTAAGCCCAATGCCTGGTGCCCAGTAAACACTAAACAGATGTCTTGTATTATTATTATTCTTCTTCTTCTTATTATTATTATTATTGTCATATAATAAAATAATGTAGAGCTTGAAAGGGGAATTTTTAAAAAGGGTAATTGATATGATAAAAATGGTATGTGTAAATAAAATCAGTTGCATGTAGGATGTGTCAAAGCAGGAAAAATAGACTAAAATCAATGGGAATCTGTGTGTTCAGCATTCTTTCATTAGTGAGTTTTGAGGGAGTGTCTGCTCCCCAAGCCATTGGCCAGGCCACCAGGAGTCCCCATGATAACGCACAGCCAGTTGCTTGAGCATGGTCATGGTGATTCATGCCCCCAACTTCCATGACCATATGTGATTATTAATGTGCTAGAATAGTTTATCTTGGTGTCTTGCACACATCATGATTTGTAATGTATATATTTAATAATTATAAAAGAAAGCAGTTATTTGCTTTCTTTAACATACATTATCTTCAAATTCCTAACTTAGTGATGATGCAATCATTCTTTTCACATGTGTATATTTTTTTGTGTCTTGGGGAAGCTTTGAAATATTTGCTGATTTATGGAGAGTGAAGAGTGAACCAGACTTTCTCAGAACATTTAGAAAAACTCAGACACTTAAAAGCTAAAATCAAACAGTATTTGAAATGATTTATACAATTGCAGCCATAACTTTTTTCCACTTAAGCCAAAGTACGTCTAAACAATCCTTTCATGCTGCTAAGTCCTTTAAATGGAAGCAGGAGATGTCTATAAATCAAATGAGAGTTTACGTTTATTTTAGAACCACTTTTCCTAACTCCTTTTCCCTCTTAAAACTTAGTGTGTCCTCGAAAAAGTTGAACACTCCGTTCTGATTTAATTTAAATGAACATGAATAAAGAAATACATTAAAATATTTTACAGGATAATATGCTGCCACAGTCAGTTTAGAGAAGCACAGTATTGAAGGCAAGTAGAGTAACACTAGGTGCAGTGGAGTTTGCTTATTTGAAATAAGATAATTCAGCTCCAAGCTCATCAGGAGTGAGTAATAAACATGATCACTGCGGTGGAGTCAATGTCAAACTACTCTGTTGGACCTGGAATTCACAAAACACTGTAATCTTATTTATTTATTTATTTATTTATTTATTTATTTATTTATTTATTTATTTATGAGACGGAGTTTCGCTCTGTTGCCCAGGCTGCAGTGCAGTGGCGCGATCTCGGCTCACTGCAAGCGCCGCCTCCCGGGTTCACGTCATTCTCTTGCCTCAGCTTCCCGAGTAGCTGGGACCACAGGCGCCCACCACCATGCCCGGCTAATTTTTTGTAATTTTAGTAGAGACGGGGGTTTCACCGTGTTAGCCAGGATGGTCTCGATTTCCTGACCTCGTGATCCGCCTGCCTTGGCCTCCCAAAGTGCTGGGATTACAGGTGTGAGCCACCGCACCCGGCCATAATCTTATTTCTTAATGACTTCTTATCTCGAAATAGTTTGTATTCATAAGTCGCAAAGTACCTTTCGCCCAGCTTCCCCAGTGATAACATCATACGTAACCATGGTGCATCATCAAACCCAGGAAATTCACCGTGGTACGATACTGTAACACAGAAATCTGAATTACTTTCACATCCTCTATTTGTTCATTATGATTACTTCAAAAATGTACTGTCTTTTATTTTCTAGGATGGTACATATCAGAATGGTTAGCAAAAACTAGCTTATAAGTTTAACCTACAACCTATGACTCCTTTTGTTCTGTTCAGATGATAACCAGATTTTAAGTGCATCATGAAGACAGGAACAACAGAAGAGACTTGCACATCACTGGGACTTGCCCTGCGATCTGATGCTACCATGCTAGAGAAACACAAATACTTGAAAGTGCTCATTTGAGAGCCACAGCAGCCATTGCTGTGTTTATGGCCCACTTGCCCCATGGGTAAAGTCAGAATATGCCATGAGATCACCCATCTTAAGCATTTTCACCTATTACATCCTTGACTTCTCTTTTTACTTGAGTAGCACTGATATTTTAATCTGTCCGTGAACTGTTTACTCACTGGCTTTTAAGCATTTTGGGCAAACCTGCAGTAAGAAATGCATTTTACATTATGATCTATTATACAAATATATGTATGTACATTTAGGTGTGTATGTGTGCGTACATGTGGGAGTGAAACTGAAACAGAAGTTTCAGTTTCTAAAGTCACCCTGCGTGTGGTACACTACATATTTTCTGTCCCATCTTTTTTTTTTAATGCGGGTCACAGGCTACTGTACAGATTTTACAAACCACCAGTAGATAATGGTGCACAGTTCGAAAAATCTCCATGTTAACTTACCCTGCCCAATGACTTTGCTTATTTTATTTTGTTTCCCAAGTCAACCATAAAACCTTTTTCTGATAAAGATGTTTTAGAACTAAATTATTTAGAACATGAAAACTACAACTTTTATTTAATCCACCACCACTTCTCCTCATGTGTGTTAATTCATCTGAGTGACATCTTTCAGGATGATATTCATGTACAAGACAGTGTGAAAAATGACACAATGCAGTGCTGTGAGAACACTATTGTAAACAGGGAAGTGCTGAATTTTGCCTCATGGAGTCAGAAATGACCATTAATCTGGGCTTAGTTGCTTCTGATTCAGATTTTTACCCTAGCTTAAGTCACAGTAGGGAGAAGGGATTAAGGAACAAGTAAGGTATGGCAGAAAGTGGTTAGAGAATATGTTAGTCCTGGTTGCTTGATGATAGGGAACTTGGAACAGAAGGGAAGGGCTGTTGTTTGGGGGTTGACTATCAGACTGGGATCAAGTCATGAAGAGTCCTTTGTCTGCTCAGAGGCCTGTATACCACTGGGGAGGGAATAGAAGGCCTTAGAGGTTTGAAGTTTGTACGCAGAGAAGCGACATAAGCAGATATAAGCTGCAGGCAGAGAGTTAAGGTTCCAGTATGGATGATGGATTGGGGGTACAGAGATTGAAGGCAGGGAGAAAACAATGTATCCAAGAAATAGCTGAAAACAAATAGAAAAATATAGTGACTCTGACCATATACTTAAAAACATCTATTTTTTTATCTGCTAGAATGATCTACATCATTGTGATAACATTTTATTCTTCTCTCAGCAACATATTTACCAAAACAAATTCTTTTAAATATTTTATCCAGCATTGGGTTGTTTCCTTGAGGAGGACTGTTGGAAATAGCAAACCCATCATGTTGCTGAAACAGAAGCTCCTCCATTTGATGTATCTCTTCTTCTTATGTTTTTGCTTTATTCCTGGAGATTGCCTTGATTTTATCCTCCTACTCTTCCCATTGTTTTTGGTTTGGTTTGGTTTGGGTTTTGTTTTGGCAAGGATATTTTTATTTCTGGTAGCTGCTGCCTGTTCTAGTCTCCATTTTTCACAGCATCTTGATTTTTTTTAATGAATGTAACTTTTTTTGGTAAGTAAGGATATATATGCACATAGACCCTACATACCCTAAAGGGCTTACAGTCTAGGCAAGAGGTGATAAGGATCTAAACCTGGGCATTGAGGATGAGTATGGAAGGGAAAAGCTACAAGGAATATATTGAGATAAAATTATCAAGACTTCGGGATTGATTGGCAGTAACTGAGGATAAGGAATCAAGAGTCAATGCTGATCCTCAGCCTAAAAAGAACACCTAGAAAAAGCCCACAGCTGACATTATACTCAGGGTGAAAGACTGAAAGCTTTCCTTTGAGATGGGAATAAGACAGCAATGTCTGCTATTGCCCCTTCTATTCAATATTATACTGGTGGTTTTCACCATAGGAATTTGTCAAGAAAAAAATTAAAAGCATTCGTATTACAAGGAAGAAATAAAATTATCTCTCTTTGCAGATGACATGCATGATCTTGTATATAGAAAATCCTAAGGAATACACACACACACACACACAACTGATAGGCTGGGCGCAGTGACTCATGCTTGTAATTCCAGCATTTTGGGAGGCCGAGGCAGGTGGATCAGTGGAGGCCAGGAGTTCAAGACCAGCCTGGTCAACATGGCAAAATCCTGTCTCTACTAAAAATACAAAAAATTAGCTGGGCCTGGTGGTGTGCACCTGTAATCCTAGCTACTAGGGAGGCTGAGGCAGGAGAATTGCTTGAACCTGGGAGGCGGAGGCTGCAGTGAGCCAAGATCATCCCATTGCACTTCAGCCTGGGCAACAAGAGCAAAACTCCGTCTCAAAACAAAAAACAAAAAACAAAAAAACTGATAAACCAGTCCAGCAGGGTCGCAGGATATGAGATCAATATGCAAACATTGTTTTTCTGTGTTCTAGCAATAAACAATCTAAAAATTAAATTAAGAAGACCACTCGATTTACAATAGCATCTGGAAGAGTAAAATACTTAGGAATAAATTTAGCAAAAGAAATTCAAGACTTGTAAAGTAAAAACTATAGAATATTATGGAAAGAAAGAAGACCTAAATAAATGGAAAGATGTCTCATGTTCATGGATTGTAAGACTTATTCTTGTTAAAGATGGCAGTACACCCCAAACTGACCTGTGGATTTAACACAGTCTCTATCAAAACCTCAGCTGCCTTTTTTGCAGAAAATGACAAATCTAATCATAAAATTTCTCATGGAAATGTGGGAGACCCAGAATAGCCAAAACAATCTTGAAAAGGAACAAAGCTAGAGCGCTCACACTTCCCAATTGAAGCAGTTACTATAGAGCTACAGTAATCAAGACTGAGTGGCGCTGGCATAAGGATAAACATACAGGTTAGTGGAATACAACTGAGATTCCAGAAAAAAACAAACAAACAAAAAACATAGATTTATCTTCAGTTGAGAACTAACTGAGGAAAGAATTGTCCTTTCAAAGAATGGTGCTGGGAAAACTGGATCTCCACATGCAAAATAATGAAATTGGACTCCTACCTTGTACTGTATACAAAAATTAACTCAAAATAGATCAAAGACCTAAATTTAAAAGTTAAAACTGGAATATTCCTAGAAGAAAATGTAGGTTTACATACATATTTATGACCTTGGATTAGGCAATGCCTTCTTAGATATATCACCTAAAGCATAAACAACCAAAGAAATGGAAGAATTTTTTAAATTTTAATGGGCACAAATTTTTTAATTTTAAGGAGTTCAAATTTGTATCCAAAGAATGCTACCATGAAAGTGAAATAACAACCCACAGAATGGGAGAATATGTATCTGATCAGAGTTTAATCTTTAGTAAAACAACCCATTTTAAAGTGAGCAAAGGGTTTGAAGAGATATTTCTCCAAGAAAGATATTAAAATGACCAATTAGCACATGAAAAGATATTCAGCATCATTAGTGAGGGATATGCAAATCAAAACCACAGTGCGAGACTTCTTCATTCCCGCTGGGATGGATATAATAAAAGATGGGCAGTAGCAAATGTTGGTGTGGTTGTGGAGAAATTGGAACCACTGCTGGTGAGAATGTAAAAGGGCACAGCAGCTCTGGTGAAACATTCTCATAGCTCCTCAAAAAGTGAAACAGAGTTACCAGATGGCCCAGCAATTCCACTGCCAGGTGGTAGGGAACTCTCACCCAATAGAACTGAAAACATATGCCCACCCAAAAATGTATGCACGAATGTACAGAACCGCATTATTCATGATAGTCAAAAGGTGGAAACCACCCAGTAGATGACTGGATACTCAAAAGCGCTATATCCGCACAATGGAAAATTAGTTATGAAAAGAAATGAAGTATTGCTGCAACATGGATAGACCTTGAAAACATTGTGCTCGGTGTGACAAACTGGACACAAAAAACCTCTATTGTGTGATTCCATTTATATGAAATGTCCAGAACAGGTAAATCCATAGAGATTAGTGGTTGCCAGGAGCTGAAGGAAGGAGAATGGAGAGGGACAGCAAATGGGCCCAGGGTTTCTCTTGGGAGTGAGGAAAATGTGCTGGAGTTAGTGATGATGGTTGCACAATTTTGTGAATATACTGAAAACCATTGAAGTGTACACTTGACAAGAGTGAATTATATGGTGCGTGACGTTTATCTCAATTTTTAAAAGAAGAGTCACTGTCTTAGAGCAGGGAAGGGCTGTGACGGGCCACACTCAGTGCCTCCCTTCCTTCCCAGGAGGAGGGAGACTGAATTGCCATAGAAGTTAGAGACCAGCTTTCCTGGGAAGGGTGTTCTGAGGGATTAGATTTAACATTGTAACCTATAGATCTAGAAGGAAATATGAGGCCATCAGCTTACCTCAGCCTTCAACAAGTTGTCACTCACCACACATCCTTTCAACGTTACACCTCAAACCTTCAAACTTAGGAGCTGTGAGAAGAAAGCCAACTATTCTTCTAGAGCTTCTATATATAAAATACCTATAATATTATTACAGCATTTTAAAGTAATGCTAATTGATTCTATTTTTATACTAATAATTGTAAGAATACTTCAGTGCAGCAGCATTATTTATAGTGAATACTACTTTTAACTAATGGTGTTAAATGTTTTTATCTAATATGTTTTTTAAATTTCCATAATATGTACTGTTTGGCATTACCCAAGTTTTCCATATATTTCAGCCACAACTGTAGCAGTTTCTTTTTTGTAAAACAAACAAACAAAAATTGCTAAAAACTGTTGTATCAGGAATTTTGGAAATTCTTCAGATGAGACAACCAGGGAGGATTGATCACATGTTGATAGAATGCAGGCAGCCTTAGTCATTTCGGTGGCTCAGTCACAGTCTTTATTTCTATCAGTTATTCTGAACAAAATACACGTAGTAACACGACCTGCAGATGACATACTGTCACAAGCTCTGGGCTAGCCTTTAGAATGTGCAGTTACTTAATAAGCTCTGGAATGCCTTTACATGGGAAGTAGGGGGGCAGTTGTTATGGATTCCTGGAGGTGAAGTTGTTTTTATTGTCTTTATTTATTCAGTTTCATCTTACCAGGAGCATTATCCTTAGTAAGGCACACCTCCTAATTGCGCATGTCTGGCTTTTTACCTCTCAGGCAATGTAAAGGAAAGTTAATAGGATGTACTTTTTAATAGGATCTTGGGATTTTTCACCATTAAAATGAGAAAATAAGTTTGGGGAGCTGCAGTTACTCAAATCAAGGAAGCTGAGTGAACCATTTAGAGGTATTAGGTAAGGGTTAATAGGTAAGAGACACTGAAATGAGGATGTGGCTGTGCAGACACCACATTGGGCGGGTTTCCGATGAAACGTGACTGTTAGAGAAGAGTCTGTGTAGGAGGCCTGCATTCTTCAGTGTCGCACATACACCTTGGCCTAAGCTTATGAGAAGCTAATAGCAGTATTATTTTAATTTTGTTTTGTCACTTGAGAAATGCAGACCTCTGTGTGTGTGTGTGTAGTCACTAAATTAGTTACATGTTACCTATTTGTTGGTATCTTTTTAATTTAGTGATTATTGAAACTGGTTAATTATAGAAAAAGAGTTTGAACTTACAGATGTAAATTGTTTCCAAATTACAGTCATTTATGTCTAATATTCTTACTCCTTTTATCATCATTTGTGTAAGTATTTATTGAAGACACCATGCTAGTCACTGATACAAAGAGGTGTCTGATGTCCGCCCTGCTTGTAAGTGATTCTGTTAGTAGCTGACAAACTGGACCATCCCGAGGACCAGCACAGTGCACACTTTTCCCTTCCCTTCTCTCCTGTAGCCCATGCTGTAGCCCTAGCAGGTGGGTGTGGCCATGGTCAGGGTGGTTTTGGGATCTGGTGTTGGCAGTGCAGCCGGTAAGTGCAGAGCCTGCATTCCCATAGCACTTGCTGCAGTGTGACTGCCTGGTGATCCCGGATTTACTGTCTATCCCCTCCAGTGACTGTGCGGCCATGAGGGCAGGGTCCTCTCTATCTAGTGCTGGCCAGTCGTGAGTTCAGTGAGGTTTGGAAAGATGGATGATTTCAAGTCTCTGTGCCTAGTGGTTATGTGCCATGCAGAGGTACGGAGGAAAGGGTGGAGAGCACGCACAAGACACAGGGCAGGTCCTTGCTGCCAGGGCCAATGCTGAGGTGAAGTTAGAACAGCCTCTCCACTTTTCTCTATGAAGACTTTAAAGGCACAACACAAACTCATTAGGAAATAATAAACTGGTGTGTCCTACTCCCTCTTCAATAAATCTTCCTACTAAAATAATCCCAGGTGCGGGCTGATTAGATTAATGGGGAGGGGGCAGTGGTGGTCTCTGGTAGGGGGCGAGTGGCTGTGAAGGTGAGGACTCCAGCCCGATCGCAGGAGATCAGCCACACCAGAGAGCACCTGGGTGAGGCGGAGGCAGCAGGCAGGGGAGTTAGGCCCTGACTGAGCAAGAGGGCGTGGAGTGGGAGTTCATCTGCACAGACTTCGATGCTGGCGTCCCAGCTGCCTGGGGGCAGGGTAACAGCAGTGAAACCAGTTGTTCCAATTGCACCTGGAATTGGGACTAAGTGAGGCAGCGTCCTGACCCTCTCCCCTTTTTTTAATCATCAGAGAAGGTCTTGTTAAAGAAGCATAATCTGAAAAGACATTGAGGAAAGTGAGAATGAGCCATATGGATCCACCTGGGGGAAGAGTGTCTGAGGCAGAGAGGAGAGCTAGGATCAGGAGCTTACCCGGAGGCTGTTGGACCAGCAAGTCCGCGGCATGTCTGGAGCACAGCGAGCAACGGGAGAGTGACAGGAAGTGAAGTCTAAGCAGGACAGGGTCTGAGGAAGCCATTCCAGGGTTCTGCCTGCCTGTTTAATGAAAGAAGTCAGTAGGCCCTTGTCCTAGCCCGTTTTCTGTTGCTTATAACAGAATACCTGAAACGGGGTGATTTACAAAGAGAAGGAGTTTATTTTTTACAGTAATGGAGGCATGGAAATCCAAGGTTGAGGAGCTGCATCTGGTGAGAGCCTTCCTGCTGGTGGGGACTCTGCAGAGTCCCGAGGTGGGACAGGGCCTCACCTGGCGAGGGGGCTGAGTGTGCTCACGGGCTAGCTCAGGTCTCTCTTCCTCTTCTTATAAAGCCACCAGTCCCACTCCCATGATAATCCGTTTATGAAGGCAGGGCTCTCACGATCCAGTCACCTCCTAAAGGCCCCATCTCTCAATACTGCCACTTTGGGGACAAAGTTTCAACGTGAGTTTTGGAAGGGACCATAGCAGCCCTATGTGACATCAAATTGTCCCATTTGTCCCTCTCCGTTTTGTATTGCAGCTTGACCGAACAGGGTAGAGGTGGCTGCCTGATTCCCCATGGCAGGCGGAGACTTGGGCTCTAACGGTATGAGCCCCTAAAGGAATGGAGCCTCTGCGCACGAAGCCGGGTTGTAGCCCTCCCCCCACACACCTGCTCCCTTGCACACCTGTGTGCAGTCTGTGGGTGATGCACCTGCCCTTGGACTCCTTCCCATGGAGAAGTTACTGTCCCTTCTGCATCACTTTTTGTTGTGCTCTCTGCCTGGAGAGAAATTCTCATGGTTTTTCTCAGTTTTCCTTTTACGGATTTTCTCTGTCCTTTCCCAGTTTTCCTTTCACGGATTTTCTCTGTCCTTTCCCAGTTTTCCTTTCACGGATTTTCTCTGATCCTATGCAGACACACCTCCTTTAGTTAAGGGCTTATGATTATCATGAAAACAAAAACAGAGCCCTTCTTGTCGTGTGCCTCAGGGGTTTCATTGGCTCCCAGAGCTGCCTGATCGGGGTTCAGACACAGCACGTGTTCCTGCAGAGGCCGTGTTGCTGTCCTGGTCTGACTCTCCTGAGCGTAGACGTCCTTATTTTCTGTGTTACTTCTCTGACACTATTCCCAGTGTTAGCGTGGGTTCCTTTAGAATGACGGGGCAATCTTCCATTTTCTCAGCAGATGTTGGAGGAGAGAGAAAAAGCAATGTTAAGGAGTTTTGACCGGGAAGAAAAAGAGCAAGCAATTGTTGGTTCCTGTTCTGTGGTTTTTGTTTTTCATTTGTCTTAATTAGATCCATGTTACCTTTCTGTGTCTCATCTAATAAATGTATTTCCATTTGAGTCAGTTACATCCCTGCTCTGCTAATAGATTTGCTTTGATAGACACAATCCTGTATTCCCAGGGGTTTTTTAATATCACATATAAATTACATTGACAGTCGAAGTTAGCATACTGAAGAGGTGTGCTCCTAGTTAATATTTTGTGTGTCGTTAACATTACACCTGCCATACTCCTTTGTGTGGGGTTTTGTTTTGTTTTGTTTTTTGTTTTGTTTTTGAGACAGAGTCTCACTCTGTCACCCAGGCTGTAGTATACTGGTGTGATCTCAGCTCACTGAAGCCTCTTCAGTGATCCTTCTTACCTCAGCCTCCTGAGTAACTGGGACTATAGGTGGGCTACCACGCCTAGCTAATGTTTGGGTTGTTTTTGTTTTGTTTTTGGTAGAGATGGGTTATCACCATGTGGCCTAGGCTGGTTTCAACTTCCTGGGCTCAAGCAATCTGTCCTCCTTGGCCTCCCAGAGTTCTGGGATTACAGATATGAGCCACTGTGCCTGGTCAACATTTTTAACTATAGTATTTACTCATCATAGCTTGTGTAAGAACTTTCTTTTCAGCTGTAAAAATAGCTCTGTGGTGTGTTTTGATATGTATTTTAGCAGACACAGTAGAAACAAAGTTAAAAGTTACAGGTGTCATACATACACACACGAACGTGGCAGAGACGTCAGTTTTGGTGTCAGTGATGTGAAATCGAGCCGGGTGTAAACTTGGCCTCCCCTTGCCTGTCAAGCCAGCAGATAGAACCAGTGAGCTGGTAGCTTCATCAACATGTGGTGTTCACCTTTGAGTCCAAGGTGGGGATTTCAGTCTTTACCTTTTCAAAGCTAGCAGGAAAGGGGAAAGAGGACAAGGAGGGCGAGTAGCTTCCTTTTGCAGAACCCAGCTGCACACGTCACCTTTACTCACAGCCATTTTCAAGACTATAGTTGCACAGCCACATGCCTCGGGGTATCTGGGAAACGCAGTCACTGCCAGAGCAGTCGAGAGCCCTGTTCACACTTAGCAGGAAAAGGGTATGATTCTGTTTCTAAAAGGAAAAAAGGGGAAAATGAAGGAAGGGACACTTACTACTCCCTGCCATTAGCCTTGGCAAATCACTCTTTTCAAGTCTATTTATAAAATATAAGCTGTTAAAATATTTACAAAAAAATTAAGAAATATTTACAAAGGGTAATATTTACAAAAAGAAATATTTACAAAGGTGTGGTGGCTCACGCCTGTAATCCCAGTACTTTGGGAAGCCAATACAGGCGGATCACGAGGTCAGGAGTTCAAGACTAGCCTGGGCAATATAGTGAAACCCCGTCTCTACTAAAAATACAAAAAAAATTAGCTGGGCGCAGTGGCACGTGCCTGTAGTCCCAGCTACCTGGGAGGCTGAGGCAGGAGAATCGCTTGAACCTGGGAGGTGGGGGTTGCAGTGAGCCAAGTTCGCGCCACTGCACTCCAGCCTGGGTGACAGCATGAGACTTCAACAAAGACACAAGGTATATCTTTATACACCTTTCATATTTTCAGGAGTTTATTCTCAAAATAGGATTTTTAACATAACTCTCATTTTAAGAAATAGATATTGGTATTAGTTTTCAATAGCTGTATAACAAATTTCTACTAATGTAGTGGCTTAAAACAGTGCCTATCTCACAGTTGCTTTGGTTCAGGAGTCAACACAGTATAGCTGTTCCTATGCCTGGGGGTCCTACAAGGCTGCAGGCAAGGTGTTGGCAGGGCTGCAGTCTCATCTGGGGGCTTGGCTGCATCACCCAGGTTATTGGCAGAATTCATTTCCTACGGTTATAGCACTGAGGACAGGCTTCTTACCAGCTGGCTATAGGCTACCCACAGGTCCCAGAGGGCCCCCCAGGTTCCGGGGTCCTCCCCCAGACCCCTGACAGTGGGCCTTCCCGACAGGGTCATCTTCTTCCTCTAGCTACCAAGGAGTGTTTCTAGAGCGAGCTTGCTAGCGAGTTGGAGACATCTTGGATGACAGGATGTATTCATGGGAGTGACATCCAAAACCACTGCCATATTTGGTTGGTTAGGAGCAAGGAGCAGCTTCTGTCTATATTGAAGGGAGGGGATTCCAAAAAGATGTGACCATCAGGAGGACAGGTCATGGGGGCCTTGTGAGAGTGTGTCCACCACAGTAACTGTTTCACTGAACAACACTTTCTACTCTGAATCGAGAATACCTGTCTGTCGGGCATTGTTGTTTCGTGGGTTTTGGTGAACTGTCAGTAGGCACTTTTTATCGTTTAGAAGCACTAGTCCCCAGTGATGCATGGAACATGTACATACACTGAAAGAAAGAGAGAGAGTGAGTGAGAGAGAGAGAGAGAGAGAGCATGGGAATGAGAGGCCAGCAGGAGAATATGTTCTTTGCTCTACTTTGTGGTTAAATCATTAAACACTTCTGGAGTGTTTAATGTATCTTATTGAGCAGACCAGTGATATTGTACACAGAGAATGTGGGAGCTCAGAATGGTCTTTCTATGAAGACAAGCTCAGGAACTTGCTTGTTCCTGCCTTGTTACCTGATTACAACAGGTGGAAGTGTGAATGACAAGATTACATGAGCTTGTGCAGTATTACTAGCCCATTGTTTCTTTAGAGTCTTTAAGGCTTGAAAGAGATAGAAAGCATACTCTAGGAAGCCCTGCTCGGACTCTCTACATGGTCCAGACCTGGAGATGTGGTCCCAAAATTAGCCTGAGAAATCTTACATCATCTAGCAAATAATGTAGTTAAAGAACTGTTTTTAAAAACCATTTATAGCCTAAGATCCAAATTTGTTTTTAACACCATAGTCTCTTCTTATCTGCAAAACAGATACGGTAGAATGCTCAAAAGAATCCAGCGAAGAAAAATGCTCCTGAAATACTGAATAGGATTATTCCATGTCAGAGGCCTTTTTGGATGGTGGTTGTGTGGTGGCCTTGAAATGTCCTCTCTCGGACAGCGTCACGTCATCATTGGTATACAGTCAGTGTATTTAATATATTTTGCTACCATTCTTAACCTAATACCACTCACTTCCCTAGTCAAACATAAATTACTTATATGAAATTGCACTTGTAGCACAACCCAATACACCAGTCTTATAAACCAGAATTATTATTCCTGGGCTCTGCATCTCAGTCAGATGTCCAGCTGTCGGTAACATTGAGTGTCATTGTGAAAGAATCCCATGGTGTCCATCTGTCCATCCATTCATTCGCCAGATTGCTGTTGAGTTCCCATTGTGCTTCCAGCGCTGCCGTAAGTCCAGATGTAGGCACAGTATGTCGGCCATGCCCTTAGGAAGTTTGTAACACACGTCAAAGTGATAGGCTGCATTTCTATACTCGTGGTTTTTAGGGTCCCCCCCTTATTCTCAAGGGATATGTTTCAAGACCCCAGGTGGATGCCTGAAGCTACCGATAATACTGAACTCTATATGTGCTATACATACATACCTATGATAAAGTGACGTTTATAAACTAGGCACAGTAAGAGATTAACAGCAATAAGGTAGGACAACTTTATACTGTAATAAAAGTTTTATGAATGTGGTGTCTCCCTCTCTCAAAATATGTAGTTATAGTATACCTGCCTATTTTTGGGCTGAAGTTGACCACAGGTAACTGAAACCGTGGATAGGAAAGCTGCTATTACCATTTCACTTGAGTTGGGAGGACTACTGTATAGCGTCCCTCAGTATCTGTGGGGAATTGGTTCTAGGACCCACCCCCTGACCATGGATACCAACATCGGAGCATGTTCACGTCCTGTGATTGGCCTGTGGAACCTGCAGATAGGAAAATTCGGCCTCCGTAGACGCAGGTTTCACATCCGCACTGTATTTCCCGCCTGTGTTTGGGTGTGGATGCAGAATCTGCCAATATGTATTCGACTGTATTCATGGAAAGAAATCCACATACAAGTGGATCCACTTGTGTTGTTCAAGAGTCAACTGTATAATGTTCCAGTGATAAAATCATTTTAAAATAAATTTTAGCTAATTGCGTTTCTACATGTATAGCTGGACATGAAGAAACGGTATACTATTTAAGAGTCTAGTTGGCTGAGCACAGTGGCTAACGCCTGTCATCCCAGCACTTTACGAGGCCAAGGTAAGCAGATCACTTGAGGCCAAGAGTTCAAAACTAGCCTGGGAAACAACCCTCATCTCTACAAAAAAATTTTAAAAATTAGCCAAGCATGGTGGTGCATCCCTGTGGTCCCAGCTACTCAGGAGGCTGAGGTGGGAGGCTGCTTGAGCCCAGGAGCTCCAGGTTACAGTGAGACGTGCTCATGCCACCACGCTCCAGCCTGAGTCACAGAGTGAGACCTTGTCTCTAAAAGAATTTAAGAAGAGTGTAATTACGAGACATGGTTAGTTCCTTTATTCCATATGTAGCACACAGTTAATGAGTGCTTGCTCTGCGCTAGCCCCTGTTCTGTGTTTGAAACTGGAAATAAAGTGGCCGGTTGCTACCTTTCCATTTCTGGCCCTGGAAAATCGTGGCATGAGAGAAGGGCTATAGGCAAGTACAAATGATCCCAGAGCCTTCCATTCTCTGGAGTTCTACAGCAAGTGGCCGGATGAGAGAAGGGCTCTAGGCAAGTGCAAATGATCCCAGAGCCTTCCATTCTCTGGAGTTCTACAGCAAGTGGCCGTAGCCGTGGGTTTCCTGACAGGCTGCTTTGCTGGCTCCAAGTTTTGTCTTTCGTATGGGATCACTGAGATTATCTAACTCGAGGAAAGTTTAAATAGGCATGCCTTGGGATAGCAATGGGATTTGAAAATCTGTGTCTCTCACCATAATAAAAAGGATAACTACAAAGATGTTTCATGGTTTGCTTTTGAAATCAGATCCACATGTTAAATATCGACGGAAGTGTGAAAGCTTTTATCCGTCTGACAAATGTCCCTTAAGAAGAAGAAAACTTCAATTTAAAAGGAAGAGGATATAATTCCAGAGCTTAAGATGAAATGCTGTATTTTATTATTCCAGATGAATGAGTGAAATGGTAATAAGGACTTAATGTTAGGTTGAATTAGCAGGAATTCAGCAATTGTGTTCAAACAACAGTAGAATTGTAGGTCTTAGTCAGCCATAGACTGGCAAACCTGTGATGAAAGGTGTCAGGTGGAGATAATTTATTTAGCATGTCTTGAGGTGTAGTCCTGAACCCAAACCTGTAATTAAAGAGCAAGACACCACGGGGCATGTGTGAGCCAGAAGACCTGTATTCAGGCAGCGGGGTCAGGATAAGGCAGACCCCTGACTGTCCAGGAAATGGTGCGTGCACAAATCCTGCTGTCTCTTTCTACTGCTCTGAAAGGTCTTATTTTTATAACTTTGTTTATGTGGGATGTGGGAACTCAGTTACGAGCTGATGAAACCAGGGAACTTAAGACATTTCTTAGCTCAGATCAAATGCCACTATTGAAGTGGGCCTGCTTTCAAAGTAAAACAAAGCCGTATTCAGCTGGAATCTAAACAGAATTAAACTCTGCTGTATACTGCAAAGGCTGCCAAACTAGTTCTGGCAAATCACCGTGAAGAAAATGTTTCAAAGGCAAATCCCCTTAAATGTATGCTACGAATTCCGGGGCGTCCACCCTGAGAGACGCTTATCATCAGTAGTACAAGTGCTCGCATCTTGGTGCAGTATCAGATTAAAACAGCAGGCCGTACTCCATTACAGAAGATCTCCTCACATCCAAACTGCTTCATACGAGAAAGGCTACCAGTGGTCCATGAGTTCTCATCATTTAGTAGATTAGGATTCCAGCATAACAGAAAAACTGACAAATAACCCTTTTCAATAAGACAGAGTACATGGAACTGTGTATCTGTTGTAAATGAATTCTAAAAGCCTTTTGAGTAAAAATGTAGTTATTCAAAGTTTGTTATACTGAAATTTAATTCATAGATGGTCCTAGGCTCTTTGCTTTTGTTTTAAATACCACTTGCGTCTTAACAGGATGAAAATTCCGTGTCTTCCTTTCTCTGCCCTTCACTATGCTGGAGGGACCTTGCTGGCAAAAGACTGTGCAGGCCCCATTTTGAGTGTCCAGCTCCTCCCACTAGGGCACAGCTCCACCAAGGGCAGGCATCTGTTGCATCTCCAGCAGCCTCAGCCCCACTGTTGGTTGTGTTTTCATGGTGCTATGTGGGGGTGGCACTTGGGCCTGGAGTTGGGGTATCTTGTGAGGTAGGATACAGGTCTAGCTGCTGTGAGAGAGACCCAAAACAATAGCTGTGCAAGTGCCCCAGCCCAGCGCAGGAGGTGGCTGCCCCCATTACAGGCCCGCACTTCTGACTGGCTGCATCCCCAAGAAGGAAGGGGCATGGATCATTCCTTCAGGACACCACTCACAAGGCACCCACCTGACTTCCAATCGTATCTTCTTACAGAAAGCGGAGAGCGGATGTGGAGGTGCACTGTGCCTCTGCGGTGCGGGCCCCATGTCCTAATATGAGTGCGGTGCTCCCGCACACCTTCCTTATGACAGAGCCCTTGCTGAGCCCAGGCAAAGTAGCTGTCGTGGAGAATTGGACACAACCAGAGAGTCACTAGCATTGCCATGCGTCTTTTAAGCCATTGTGTAGTGAACACAGGGAGTATGCTGCCATGTTCCTGTGATGAAGTAGCCATATTTTTTTTTTTTTTTTTTTTTTTTTTGAGACGGAGTCTCGCTCTGTCGCCCAAGCTGGAGTGCAGTGGCCAGATCTCAGCTTAGTGCAAGCTCCGCCTCCCGGGTTCACGCCATTCTCCTGCCTCAGCCTCCCAAGTAGCTGGGACTACAGGCGCCGCCACCTCGCCCGGCTAGTTTTTTTTGTATTTTTTAGTAGAGAAGGGGTTTCACCGTGTTAGCCAGGATGGTCTCGATCTCCTGACCTTGTGATCCACCCGCCTCGGCCTCCCAAAGTGCTGGGATTACAGGCTTGAGCCACCGCGCCCGGCCGAAGTAACCATATTTTAAAAAATGTTTCTTGCTCCATATGTTAACTAGAATTCACTTACCTAGTTTATAGAGTTGTAGCAAGGATTAGACTTTATTTATTCTTTATTTTCTGGGGAGTTAACAGATTCGTTAGAGTGTTGTTATCATGGTTAAAAAAAGTTAAGCTTTTTTAAAAAGTTGTTTATTTATTTTTTAATTATTATTATTTTTTTGAGACAGATGCTTGCTCTGTCGCCCAGGCTGGAGTGCAGTGACGCGGTCTTGGCTCACTACAACTTCCACCTCCCGGGTTCAAGCAATTCTCCTGCTTCACCCTCCCGAGTAGCTGAGATTACAGACATGCGCCACCACGCCTGGCTAATTTTTGTATTTTTAGTAGAGACAGGGTTTCACCATGTTAGCCAGACTGGTCTCGAATTCCTGGCCTCAAGGGACCCAGCTGCCTCAGCCCCCTGATGTGCTGGGATTACAAGCATGAGCCATTGTGCCCGGCCCAAGCTTCTATTTTTTAAAAGAAATGTTTATGTCAGATAAAGACAGAAGAAAGTGGCTAATTGCCATGTCAGATTTGTTTCAGAAAAGTAAAAATGTTAAAGTCCTAAGTGTAGCCTTTGAGGGCGGTTTTCATAGTCTCAGCTTTGGCTGGGGTGATGTTACAGCAGACGCGCCATTGCAAGCTCATGTGCTGTGCTTGCGTAGCCCTGCCCCGGCGGATGGGTTGGAATGGAGATGTTTTCCGCTTTAGCAACAGAGAAAGAGCAGTATTCATAGGAAGAGAGGTTTCCAGTGGCACAGTGTCCCTCCATGAAAATCCATGTGGCCTTTCCTGTCATAACCACATCACTGTCCGAAGGTAGGATGGATGCTGTGTCTGTGCCAGACTCCACATTCCCTCCTCAGTGTTGATGACCAGGTTTCCAAGCGGCTCCGAACAGATGTGCACGTCCACCCGGCTGCACCACCGGCGCTCCTGCCGCCGTCTCTAGGCTGTGTTCTCTGCGTTTCTGTCCCAGAACTGAATCCCGGAGTGATGAACTTGTAGAAAACAATTCGGTGTCCGCTTCTTCCGTCTTGTGATTAGAAAATAAGTGGAAGGAGCTTAGAGAAGGAGGGACCACAGACCGTTTGTTCACCCTTCTTCCACTGAGACGCAAGTTGCTGGTGGTTATCTTTGGTTCTTAGCGCTTGTCTCTTCTAAAAACAAAAAAGAATGCATTCCCAGACTACCCCTCTTTATAGAGTTATGATTTTTAAATTCTGTCCCATTTTTCTTCTCCTCTGTGACTTTTTGTTTCATCATAAAATGTAATTGTGGTAAAAACATGGAAGGTTTTTATGTTACAAAAACGAGTTCATGGAAAGCAGTTCGTGCAACAGAGAACCATTGCAGAGTACAACTCCCTGAACTACCTAAATTGCTAAAAATAAGTAAACTCCTGACCTTACTGTTTTTCTAGATGGTCATGTGAAATAAAATGTATTATAATCAGTGTAATTAAACTCACTTAAGAAGATTAACCATATATTTGGAGCAAAACATGTACACCTATATATGATTATATTTATGTGATACAAAATTTTGTGTATGTCTTAGTGTGCTAGGGCTGCCTTCACAAAATACCAGAGACTATGTGGCTTAAACAATAGAAATTTACTTCCCACTGTTCTGGAGGCTGGAAGTCCAGACCAGGGTGTCAGCAGGTCTGGCTTCTCCCAAGGTCCCATTGGCTTGGAGACAACCTTTCCTCAGTGCCCACACCCTGGCATCCAGCTTTCCTCCTCTTCCAAGACACCAGTGAGATTGGGCGAGGGCCCAGTCTAAGAGCTTCACTTTTACTTAATCACTTCTTTGGAGGCCCTGTCTCCTAATGAGTCACATTCTGAGGTATGGCTTTGGGTTTCCACATGTGAATTTTGAGGAGACACAGTTCAGCCCATAACAGTGTATCAAATGTGAAAATATTGATATCGTAGGTGACATGGCCTTCTAGGGTAAAATGCAAATGAAAACATTTGCGGGTCTCTCTGTGTCTCCACTGTGTGCTCACACGTGATATTCTCCAAGTGGAAACTGACTTGTGTCCCATGCTGTGTCTCTCTGTTCTTGGCAGGCCTGGCAGCTGCGATTCAGCCACCTCGTGGGGTATGGTGCGAAATATTACTCTTACCTCATGTCCAGAGCGGTCGCCTCCATGGTTTGGAAGGAGTGTTTTCTACAGGATCCTTTCAACAGGTAAGAAGGGGGTAAGTTCTAAAATGCCCCCCCTGGACCACAGGAATCCCCACTCTGTTACATCTGAAGTTGGGCTCAGAGAACCGCAGGCCACAGAACACAGCCAAGCCTGGCAGAAAGTGGCAGGCGCTGCAAACAGCCTCATCCCACTTAGCCCTTCTCACCCAAGCTTGCTTCTGCTTCCTGCAGCTGATGGTGACCCTGGACATCCCCCTTCCCTGCAGCCACTGTGCAGAGGTGGCCCTGTGGCGCCTGAGGGAACCCTTATACGAGGGCTCTTGTGCTATGTGAAGCAGCCCATGCCACTCCTGTGGGTTTTCTTGGCTTTTCTGACCTCACCACGTGATACAGGATGCCCACCCCTTTCCACAGGATGGAGGGAGAACAAGGCACTGGAGAGGCTAGGGGCACGGAGGGAGGAAGGAGGGGTGCCTGGGATCAGTAGTCCTGCTTTCCCAGTCTCTTCCTGAAGGCCAGGTAGTGGTTACACTTCCACTGGGTGGAGAGGTACAGGAGATCCCTTGCTTCCTGGAGGGTGCGAGGGCTTCTGTGCTGTGGCTGGGGGATGCAGGGGGTCCCGTGCTGTCCGGGGGGG